>NW_004444022.1:11843418-11859118 GCF_000243295.1 Trichechus manatus latirostris
AGGGAGGGTCAGGAGCTGGTCAGATGGACACGGGAAATGAGGGGTGGAAAGGAGGAGTGTGCTGTCACAGTATAGGGAGAGCAATTAGGGTCACATTACAGTGTATGTATAAATTTTTGTATGAGAGACTAACTGGAATTTTAAACTTTCACTTAAAGTATAACAATAAAAAAAAGGCTATGCCAAGATTAAAAAAAACAAAACAAAACAAAATCCATTGTCATCGAGTCAATTCCGATTCATAGCGACCCTGTAGGACAGAATAGAACTGCCCCATAGAGTTTCCAAGGAGCAGCTGGTGGAACTGAATGGACACGGGAAATTGGGTGGAAAGGAGGAGTGTGCTGTCACAGTAGAGGGAGAGCAACTAGTGTCACATAACAATGTATGTATAAATTTTTGTATGAGAGAGTAACTTGAATTGTAAACTTTCACTTAAACTACAACAATTAAAAAAAAAATACAACCTTGAGCATTGTCTTAGCTGTCTAGTGCTGCTATAACAGAAATACCACAAGTAGATGGCATTAACTAACAGAAATTTATTCCCTCAACATTTAAGAGGCTATAAGTCCTAATTCAGAGTGCCAGCACCAGGGGAAGGCTTTCTCTCTCTGTCAGCTCTAGGGGAAGATCCTTGTCATCAATCTTCCCCTGGTCTAGGAGCCTTTCAGCACAGGTACCCTGGGTCCAAAAGACATGCCCTGCTCCTGGTGCTTCTTTCCTGGTGGTATGAGGTCCCTTTCTTCTCTACTCACTTGTCTCTTTCATAAAAAGATTTTCAAAAGAGAGTTACTGAAGATATAACCTAAGAGGCTGGATTGGGAGTTTGATGGAAACTGAAGACATGAAGGCCAGCTATGCTATCTGGAGTTTATTCATTGAAGCAGCTTGGGGCAGATAAACACGTGCAATGAGCTTACAAGCTTCTGGGACACCACAAATCAGGTCATTTAATTTGTCCTATTTAGAGTTTATAGAATCATCATTGTATATTTTTTGGAAAAAAAAAAAAAAAAAGAAAATGCTCAGTATTTCCAAAGCTGAATGTAGACATTCATATTACAGTGGTCAAATCTTATTACTGAAAGTTGCCTTCACAAACCTTCCAAAAAGTATTAAGTAAAGTGAGCTTGGGTTGATTATACTTTGACAGCTAGAACCAGGAGACATTATTTCTCAGCTTCTTGAGAGTAGTATAGCTGAGCTCATGCTGTCCATGGTGAATTATTAGAAGTCACTCCATGTGCTCAGTTTCAAAGAAAAATGTTCATTTTACCCAATCTCAGTACCATTGCTTTGTTTGGTTTTTATAGCATCTAACAGATTTTGTCATGTGGAAATTTATATTGCTGAAAAACTGGCAGAAAAGTACTGAGAAAAGGGTAGAGCAGGCAGTTTAAAGCAACTCTGAATGATGCAAAGCTCAATCAAAGGAGGGCACCAGAGGCCCCACTCATTTACCACCTTAGTCTGAACTGTTTAAAACTTGCTTCCATAGATTCCTGGGACAGTGACATCATCTCACACACACAGAAAAAGAGAATAAAGAATTAGTTCCTTTGCACGTCATTTGTAGGTTATGTTTAATATTTATAGCTAAAATAATTGAAAGATATGATAGTTCAGATTGTGTGTCAGCTTGGCTGGGCCATGATTCTCAGTGTTTATATTTAAGCACTCCCATGACTGAATATGCTGTGAGTAGCCAATAAGTTGAGAGTTTCCTTGGGGGTGTGGCCTGCATCTGAATATAAGCAGATGTTCTGGCTTTTTGCTCTCTCTGGATCTTGCGGCTGCCTCCTGTTCGTCTCACCTCCAGTTCTTGGGATTTGAGCTAGCAGCTTATCTGCTGATCCTGGGATTCATCGATCTTCACAGCCTGTGAGCGGGGTCCTGCTTTCCCAGTTGCCAATCTTGGGTTCGCCAGCCCCTGCAGCTACGTGAATCAGGAGAAGCCTCTATCCTAATCCACAGACTTGGGACGTTCTAGCCTCTACAATTGCATGAGCTATTTCCTTGATATAAATCTCTCTCTGTATATATTTATATGCCTTACTGGTTTTGCTTCTCCAGAGAACCCAGCCTAAGACAAAAATCTTACCTATATTGGTTGAAAGAGGAATGACTTATTATGTACAGCTTCAGGAAAGATGAATGCTTATTATGTACAGCTTCACTATTCTGTAATGACATTAAATATACTTTTCAAATAGTCAAAATTCATTTTTTCATTCAACTACTAAGAGCCCTGGTGGTGTAAATGGTTAAGTGCTCAGCTGCAAACTGAAAGGAGAAAGATCTGGCAATCTGCGTCCCTAAAGATTATAGTCAAGAAAATTTTATGAAGCATTTCTATTGTGTCACATGGCATCGTTATGAGTCAAAAACGAGTCAATGGCACCCAACAACAACAATAGGTATGGGGTAGCTATTTTGTGCTAAGTACTGTGCAAAATCCAGAACACCCTGCAGTGAATAGGGCATGAGTCTAATCCTCACACGCTTATGGTTAAATATAAAGATGAAAGGAAGAAATATTTCACGTAACAAATTTGATCAGCTGTCAGCACTGTATAGAGTGACAGCAATATACTATTCCTGGTCTGTATGTTTTAATAAAAAGAAAAGAAAAGGGATGAGGAGGAAGGATTAGAAGAAGGAAGAGAAGGAGGAAAGAAAAAGAAGTTACTTGTTAATTTAGGTAAGAATATCACTGATAATTTGCTGATCCTCAGCCTCTCTATGTATAAAGTGAAGAAGAATCATTTTTGGCCCTTTCTACCTCAACTGGTAAGCTTAAATTTGGTAAAATATGTGAAATATTTAAACTCAAAATTTGTATACTCAATTCAGGTAGTATGATAGTTTGCAAGTGAACAGGGACATTTCTTAATTCTTCACACCAATTAAGGATATTAGTAGAAGTGTCAAAATGCATGCTGGCTGCACAGGATGCATTAATGCATATGTTTGATGGAGAGTTTATTATCCCCATTTATAAAGATCTAGAGATAGATTGTCGAGGAGGCAGAGCCAAGATGGCGGAGTAGTCAGATGCTTCCAGTGGTCCCTCTTACAACAAAGACCCGAAAAAACAAGTGAATTGATTATGACAATCTAGGAGCCCTGAACATCAAAAACAAAGTTGAGGAATTGGACCGAGAAAAGGGTAGATGATACAGTTTAAAGCAACTCTGAATCCACATCAAGAGAGACCCAGCAGCAGAGAGTCTACTCGGCCATCAAGAACCAGTGAGAAGCAGCCCTCGATCAGTGAAAGATAAGTACTTGTGTCTGCCCTACTGCACAGACCAAAAACACCTCCCTTTGGGAAAAAACTCTCTCCCATTTCCTCCCTGATCCCTGCTCTGCACTGGATCTGGGACGGCTTCAGTGATTGCCGAGTCCCATGGGCCAGAAGTAGGACTCATCACATGCCCTGAGTCATTTCTCGTGGCCTTGGAGAGAGAACAAATTAACAAACGGGGGAAAATAATCTGCTGGCTACCCTAAGCCAGGAAGTCAGGTTAGGCACAGCCCTTTGCCAAGGCACAGGCATAAGGGGTTCACGGACTTTGAGTGCCTTTCCCTCTGCAGAGACTTATGTGGCCCCATATCAACAGTGTGGGCCCTCATTACCACAGTACAACAGGGTGTATACCAGAAGTCTAACTTCAACTGTTTCAGCTGTAAAGTAACAGGTTTGTGACATTTGACACTTCCCATTAAGCAGGGTCTTCACTTACCCACATCAGGGGCCTGAGGACTGGTGGCTCCACCCACACAACCTAGCCACCTGCAACAAGGGCCCAAGAATAAGTGGTGCCCCCCAGTCCTTACAGTCAACAGCATTAGGTGCTCGTAGTCGGACTTCAAAACCCACCTACCTACCTGCTGTAGGTTACAGGGGCACACTTCCATCCCAGACACTTGGGAGCAGCTGTTGGCCTCCTGCCTTTCTCAGTGTGTGACAACCTGCTGCAGCCAGATGCCTGTGCCTACACCAATCTCCCATGCCTGTCTAAGAGTAGGTGAGAGCCTGCACCACACACTCACTGGCTGACTACATGGACATCTGAGCTGAATCCGTTCAGGAAGAGTGGGCAGACCCCTGAGCTCACATACTTAGTGGCAGGTCTGGCCACATGACGGCAGGATGTTGGAGCCTCAGGGGTGCCGGTGATCAGGCTGGCTTACATGAACAGCCTATTTGGGCATATCAAAACAAAACAAAACAAGAAGCTAGGACACAGTAAGCAAACATAAAATAAATAACAATAATAACTTACAAATCACCAAATTCATATGAAAAGAGAAGAGGCACTAGGTAAGTAAAGCATTACTCAAGAAGAACAATAAAGTAGGAGGCCTCACACTACCTGATTTCAGAACCTATTATACCACCATGGTAGTCAGAACAGCCTGGTACTGGTACACTAACAGATACAAAACCGATGGAACAGAATTGAGAATCCAGACATAAATTCATCCACCTATGAGCAGGTGATATTTGACAAAGGCCCTAAGTCTCTAAATTGGGGAAAAGATAGTCTCTTTAAGAAACAGTGCTGGCATAACTGGATATCCATCTGCAAAAAATTGAAACAAGACCCACACCTCACACCATGAACAAAAACTAACTCAAAATGGATCAAAGACCTAAATATAAAATTGAAAATAATAAATATCATGGAAAAATATAGGGACAACACTAGGGGCTCTAATACATGGCATAAACAGAATACAAACCATAAGTAACAATGCACAAACACTAGAAGAGAAGCTAGATAACTGGGAGCCCCTAAAATTAAACACTTATGCTCATCAAAAGACTTCACCAAAAGAGTCAAAAGATAACATACAGACTAGGAGAAAATTTTTCACTATGACAAATCCAATCAACATCTAATCTCTAAAATCTACAAGATAATGTGAAACTTCAACAACAAAAAGACGAATAACCTGACTAAAGAATGGGCAAAGAATAGGAACAGGTGCTTTGCCAAAGAAGACATTCAGGTGGCTAACAGACACTTGAAGAAATGCTTATGATCATTAGCCATTAGAGAAATGCAAATCAGAAGTGCAATGAGATACCATCTAACCCCAACAATGCTAGCATTAATCCAAAAAACACAAAATAATAAATGTTGGAGAGGCTGTGGAGAGATTGGACCACTTATACATTGTTGGTAGGAATGTAAAATGGTACAACCACTTTGGAAATCGATTTGGCTCTTCCTTAAAAAGCTAGTAATAGAAGTACCATATGATCCAGCAATCCCGCTCCTGGGAATATATCCTAGAGAAATAAGTGCCATCACACGAATAGGTATCTGCACACCCATGTTCATTGTACCACTGTTCACAATAGCAAAGAGATGGAAACAACTTAGGTAGCCATCAGTGGAGCCATAGATAAACAAATTATGGTATATTCACACAGTGGAATACTATGTAATGATAAGGAACAGTGATGAATCCATGAAACATAATGTGGAGGAATCTGGAAGGCATGCTGAGTGAATTTAGTCAGTCACAGAGGTACAAATATTGTATAAGACCACTATTATAAGAACTCAAGAAAAGGTTAAACACAGAAGAAAACATTCTTTGATGGTTACAGGGGTGGGGAGGGAGGGAGAGGGTTATTCACTAACTAGATAGTAGACAAGAATCTTAGGTGAAGGGAAGGACAGCAAACACTGCATGGGAAGTCAGCACAACTGGACTAAACCAAAGCTAAGAAATTTCCTGAATACAACCAAACACTTTGAGGGACAGAGTAGTAGGACTGGGATTCTGGGTACCATGGTTTCAAGGGACATCTAGGTCAATTGGCATAACAGTTTATTAAGAAAATGTTCTGCATCCCATTTTGGTGAGTGGCGTCTGGGATCTTAAAAGCTAGCAAGCGGCCATCTAAGATGCATCAATTGGACCTAACCCACCTTGAGTAAAGGAGAGTGAAGAACACCAAAGTCACAAGGAAAGTATTAGCCCAATAGACAGAAAGGGCCACATGAACCAGAGACTTCATCAGCCTGAGACCAGAAGAACTAGATGGTGCCCAGCTACCACCAATGACCACCCTGACAGGGAATACAACATAGAGTCCCTGATGCAGCAGGAGAAAGGTGAGGTGCAGAACTCAAATTCTAGTAAAAAAGACCAGACTTAATGGTCTGACTGAGACTGGAGGATCCCCAGAAAGCAAGACCCCTAGACTCTCTGTCAACCCAGAACTAAACCAATTCCCAAGGCCAACTCTTCAGACAAAGATGGCACTGGACTGTGAGACATAAAATGATACTCGTGAGGAATGTGCCTCTTAGCCCAAGTAGATACATGAGACTAAATGGGCAGCTTCTGTCCGGAGGTGAAATGAGAAGGCAGAGTCAGGAGCTAGTAGAATAGGCACAGGAAATCACTGGTGGAAAGGAAGAGTGTGCTGTCACGGTATAGGGAGAGCAATTAGGGTCACATAATAATGTATGTTTAATTTTTTGTATGAGAGACTAACTTGAATTATAAAAGTTCACTTAAAGTACAATTAAAAAAAAAAGACCTAGAGATAGTTTGTGCTTTCCCTGGTACAGTGTTTCAGAAAGGGTCAGCTTCCATATTTTGTAGTACCTAGAGGGAAAAGAGGCGAGTGCTGGTGGCACAGTGTTTAAGCACTCAGCTGCTAACCAAAAGGTTGGCAGTTCAAAGCCACCAGCAGCTCCACAGGAGAAAGAAGTGCAGTCTGCTTCTGTAAAGATTTACAGACTTGGAAACCCTATGGTACAGTTCTACTCTGTTCTACAGTCAGTATGAGTTGGAATCAACTCTATGGCAATGGATTTTTTTAGGGGTAAAAGAGCACATGAGAACAAAACGAGGGACAGTAAATTTTTTTTAAGACTCTATTTCTTCTTTTTTTATTTTCAAATTGTAAAAGGAATGCAGATAATCTTTTATGCAATGCCATGGTTTAAATATATAAATCCATTTAGATGCTGGAAAATTGACTCAACGTATTAATGTATTCTTTTATCAATTCATTATTTACTGCAAACCCACTGTGTCAGTAAATGAGTGAAATTGAAAATAAATTTAAAATTTTTTCTAGCTAGGTAGTAGTTTGCAAACTAACCCCGTTTTGATGTCCACCAAGCAAGAATAAACTGTGGCAAAGGAGTCCTGGTGGTGCAGTGGGTAAGTGCTCGGCTGCTAACTAAAAAGTCAGCAATTGGAACCCACCAGCCACTCTGCCTGAGAAAACAGCTGGTGATCTGATCATGTAAAAATTAAAGCCTAGGAAACCTGACAGGACAGTTCTACTCAGTCATATAGGGTCACTATGAGTTGAAATCTACTTTACATCATACAACAACAATAACAACATGGTATAGTGGTTAAGATCAAAGGCTTGGATGCAGACAGAGGAGGTTTGAATTATCCTAGATAGGCAATATGTTAGGACACTATCTCAGGCAGGCTATTCCATCTCTGTAAGATTCAGACTCTTCTAAATGTCAAAGGGGAATAAAAGTAATATATATCTTAGAGTTGTTGTCAAAATTAAATGAGGTAATGGATGTAAAGTCCTTAACACAGAATTTTATGTACATTAAGTATTTGATAAATGGTAGTTATTATTTTTATATTATGTCAAGCACATATTTAATCTTTTTGTTCTTCATAAAAAGGATCACTCTTTTAAAATGAAGAATAATATATGAAGAGGAAGAAAGATTCAATTTAATGTGAAATATTAGACATACTGTATACAGTTTCAATTGTATTTTTCATTCAGCTGTGAAATCTCAAAAAAAAATTTCAATTACATAGTATTACTTTCTTTTGTTTCCTCTTCTATTAATAGCATAACATCTACTCCCCAGGATTATATAAAAAGTCAATGGCATAAAGTTTATAAAGCATTTTGCATAACAAAGGGGACATAAAAATCTTCTTAAGAAAACTGCCTTTGTTTGAAAAAAATTCTTCAATATTTTGAGGTAGGAGATGAGATGTTGAGGACAGGCATCTAAGCCATACCTGCCTCCCCCCATTGTCTGCATGAGAAAATGAAAAGAAACTTTTCAATTTATTCCTGAGAAGGGAGAGAAGGAAATAAATAATAATAATAATAATAAAATAAAATAGGTAAAGGGAGGAGGCAAAGAACTGATGAATGAAAGGAAAAGATGAAAATATTGTGAAATATTTATATCATTAGATAATGATGACCCTATTTTTGTTGTTGTTATTGCTGTTAATAAGATTCTTAGTTTTCCCCACTTCTGCCATTTTATTGATAAGACAAAACCAAACCAGTTGCCATTGAGTGGCTTTTGACTCATGGTGACCCCATGTGTGTCAGAAAGCACTGTACTCCATACGGTCGTCAATAGCTGATTTTTTGGAAGTAAATTTCCAGGACTTCATTCTGTGACACCTCTGGATGGAATCAAACTACCAACTTTTTGTTAGCAGCAGAGCATCTTAACCATTTGTACCACCCAGGGACTTTAGTGATGATAACTGTGGACAATTTTATGAGAATCTTCAGTTAATTTTTAGAGCTCTCAAAATACCATGCTTCTATGTTGTGATGCCATAAAGATGTAGAAAAAATAATGAAAAGAATAATCTAAAAAATTTGAAATGATTAGCTTGATTAATATGTTCAGTCTAGTCTAGTTTCCCTAATGACCTAGAAAAGGGACATTCAATCAAACAACTATTGTTTTGTATTTATGCTGTCATATCAGTAAGTTTTAGATCCTCCCTACCTTCTCCCCACTGGCTGGATTTTAGTATTAACTACAAAAAAATGCAAATGTAGTCATATTTATATATCCACTTTTTTTATCTAAAATATTTTTAGACAAGCCAAAAACTTTTTTAACACATTTGATCTGTTCTAAAAAATTTCATCTATTCCATCCCATCTGAATGAATGTAAGCCACTCACTCAAGCACATTCAGAGAATTCCCTAAAACTGATCACAGTGATACCAGAACTCCGAAAGTCTTCATCCTAACTGTGTGATAAATCCTTCTTCTTAGGATTATTAATTCCTCAGTGCCTTTGCTCCTTTTTGTTTGCTTGCTTTGTTCTCTTTGGAACTCAGCACTAGTTGTTTAACTAACTTCGAAGTTAGAGACAATAATCCCTAAGACCACCCCCACTTCTGACATGAATTGCAAGTTTTGGGGTTCTCAAAACTTGATAATACTCAGGCTTGATAATTTTCTGGAAGAACTCATAGAACTCACTGAAAGTTGTTATGCTCACAGTTACGGTTTATTACAGTTTAAGGATTCAGATTCAAATCAGCCAAGGGAATAAGTGTATAAGACAATGTCCAGAAAAGTACTAAATGTGGAGCTTCTGTTTTCTTCTCCCCTTGGAGTCATAGACAGTAGTATTACTTTCCTAGTATTAATGTGTGACAATATGAATAGAGTATTGCCAACCATGGAAGTTCACCTGAGCCTTTGTGTTCAGAGTTTTTATTAGTGTTCCATCATGTAACCATGATTAATTCTTCAATGGACTGATCTCAGTCTCTGTTCTCCAGTCCCTCTGGAGGTCAACTGAAACCTTGTGACACAAAGCCCCACCCTAAATCACATTGTTGGTCTTTATAGTGTAGCCAGCTGTCACCCAAAACTATGCAATGTGACCATTCCCCATTCTAAACCATATGTTAGACTGTCTGGAGACTCAAGGTCCCCAAGCAAACAAAGACAGTCCTATCAGGCATGATATTCCAAGGGCTTAAAAATTACCTTCCAGAAGATGAGGACAAAGACCAGACCTCTTTTTGGGCAAACTTAGATTCTTTACTACACAGTATTTTATCACACACACAATGAACTCTAACAATACTTCCACACAAATTCTCAAGGAATTACTCTGAAATAGATGAACCAAGAAATTACAGATACTTAGATTCTCTGTATATATTATTTTACTTTTGGAGTTTGGGATTTGAGAGTAGATAGCAGGCAAGAGGTAAGCACGTGCACCACCAGTTATCAGATGCCATTAAGTTGATTTCAACTCATGGGGAACCTTTGTATGTTGGAGTAGAATTGTGCTCCATAGGGATTTGAATGGCTGATTTTTCATTCATAGGCACCTCTTTGTGGACTCGAACCACCAACCTTTTGGTTAGCAGACAAACATATTAAATGTTTGCATCACCCAGGGACTCTAGCGTATGCATGGATTACAATAAAATTTTTCAATTACTTGCCTTATGTTCTCTTCTTTTTCCTAGTCTCATCCTCTATTGATCAAATGAGGTTTTAGATATAAGTTTTAATTCAGAATTTGGCAGGCCAATCCTTCTGCAGTAAGGAGAATTAAATAATACACAGAGAACATTTCAAAGAAATCATATCACTATGTGAACTGAAAAATAAATATTTGACCCATATGTTAATTTTTGTTAAGAAATAAACATGCTAAAGTACACAGAACCAAGGATTTCCAATATACAAAGTGAAATGTCAAAAGACTTATTCTGTGAGAGATCAAAAGCTGGTTTTAAGAGCTGAAGAAGAGTGAGCTCTTGAATCATAGAGATAAACCAGTAATGCATAAATTTCAAAGATCATATAAAAAGACAGTGTCAATCTACAGAAAACTTTGTGGGTAATAATTTAAAATCCATGTAGTTGTATATTTTAACTATGTCAAGGTCAAATTCAGTTCTCGGGAGACAATAAATCCTGAATTTTGATTGTATCAAAATAAAAAGTTTGAAAAAGACTCTTTGGAGTAGGTTAATGAGTATTTATTTTTTAATTAGGCTTTTTATTTTGAGATAATTATAGATGTACATGTAGTTGTAAGAAATAATACGGGGATATCCCTTGTGTTCTTTGCCCAGTTATCCTCAATGAGCATATATTGCAAGACTATAGTACAATATCACAATCAGTATATTGATATTAAAACACTCTGCTCATCTTTTTCAGATTTCCCCAGTTTTACTTGTGTTCTCTTGTGTCTCTGTGTGCATGTTTAGTTCTCTGCAATTTTATTACTAATGTAGATTCATGGATACGCCACTATAGTCAAGATACAGAACAATTCCATCACCACAGGCATCTCTCGTGTTACCCTTTTGTAACCACATATACTTCCCCCCGCCCCAGTGTCCTTAAGCCCTGGTAACCACTAATCTATTCTCCATTTCTACAATATTGGCATTTGAAGAATGTTATATAAATGGAATTATACAGTAAATAAGTTTTTGATATTGGCTTTTTTCACTCAGCATAATTCTCTGGCAACTCATGCAAGTTGTTGCACTTATAATTATTATGATTATTTGATAATTTTTATTGCTGAGTGGTATTCCATCCTAGAGATGCACTACAGTATATTTAACCATTCAGCTGTTGAAGGAGTCTGATTTGTTTTCCCTCTTATTGGCTATTACAAATAAAACTACTATAAACATTTATGTGCAAGTTTTTGAGTAAACATAATTTTCTGTTTATCTGGGGTAAATGAAGAGTGCAGTTGGTGGGTTGTATGGCAATTGCATATTATTTTATAAGAAACTTTAAAACTGTTTGCAGGCTGGCTGTACAGTTTTACATTCCTATCAGCAATGTATGAGAGATACAATTTCTCTCCATCTTTACCAGTATTTTCAGGCTGTCAATCAAAAAGAAATTGTAGCCATACTGATACAATTGTAGCAATATCCCTTTGTGGTTTTTTTCTGTATTTTCATCATGGCTAAAGAAGGTGAACATCTTTTCATGTGCTCATTTGCTATCCGTGTATCTTCTTTAGTGAGGTATCTATCCATGTCTTTTGCCCACTTTCTAATTAGATTATTTCTTTACAATTGAGTTTTGAGATTTCTTTGTATATTCCAGCAGCTGGTCCTTTCTGGATTATGGTTTGCAAATATTTTCTCCCAACTTTAGCATGTATTTTCATCCTTTAAACAGTGTCTCTTTCAGCACATTTTTAAAAATTTTTATGAGATCCAATTTATCATTTTTCCTGTTATTGATCATGTTTTTAGTATTATGTCTAAGAACTTTTTGTTTAGTCCTAAATTTTGAAGATTTTCCCCATGCTTTTTTCTAAAAGTTTTATAGTTTTAGAGTCCCCGAGTGGAACACATGGTTTCCTTTTGACTAACAACCATGCATCTGTCAGTTTATGGTACCGTGGTGGCTTGGGTGTTGCTGTGATGCTAGAAGTTATGCCACTGCTATTTCATATATTGGCTGGATCACCCCTGGTGGACAGGTTTCAGCAGAACTTCCAGACTAAGACAGACTACGAAGAGGGACCTGGTGGTCTATTTCTGAAAAAATTGGCCAGTGAAAACCTTATAAATAGCAGTGGGACATTGTTTGGTATAGTGCCAGAAGATGGGTCTCTCAGGTTGGAATACACTCAAAATACAACTGGGGAAGGGCTGGCTCCTCAAAGTAGAGTCAGTCTTAATGATGTGGGTGGAGTAAAGCTTTTGGGACATTTATTTGCTGATGAGGCATGACTCCAGATGAGAAGAAACAGCTGAAAACATCCATTAGTAATCAGAATATGGAATGTACAAAGTATGGATCCAGGAAAATTGGAAGTCATCAGAAAGGAAATGGAACGCATAAAGATTGATATCCCAGGCATTAGTGAGCTAAAATGGACGAGTACTGGCCGTTCTGAATCAGACAATCATTTGGTCTACTACACCAGGAATGACAAATTGAAGAGGAATAGCATTGCATTCTTCGTCATAAAGAACATTTTAAGATCTATCCTGAAGTACAATGCTGTCAGTGATAGGATAATATCAATATGCCTACAAGGAAGACCAGTTAATACAGCTATTATTTAAATTTATACATCAACCACCAATGCCAAAGATGAAGAAACTGAAGATTTTTACCAACTTCTGCAGTCTGATTTGATCAAATATGTAATCAAGATGCACTGATAATTACTGGTGATTGAAACAAAGAAGGATGGGTAGTTGGAAAATATGGCATTGGTGATAGAAATGATGCCAGAGATCGCCTGATAGAATTTTGCAAGACTAGCAGCAACTTATTCATTGCAAATACCTTTCTTCAACAACATAAATGGCAACTATACATGTGGATCTCACTAGATGGATAGCACAGGAATCCAATCGACTACATCTGTGGAGGAGACAATGGAGAAGTCCAATATCATCAGTCAGAACAAGGCCAGGGGCCGACTGTGGAAAAGACTATTAATTGCTCATATGCAAGTTGAAGTTGAGGCTGAAGAAAATTAAAACAAGTCCATGACAGCCAAAGTACGACCTTAAGTATATTCCACCTGAATTTAAAGACCATCTCAAGAACAGATTTGACGCATTGCACACTAACTGAACACCAGATGACTTGTTCAAGGACATCATACATGAAGAAAGCAAGGAGTTAGTAAAAAGACAGGAAAGAAAGTAAAGCCCAAAATGGATGTCAAAAGAGACTGTGACACTCTTGACAGTAGAATAGAATAAAGTGAATAGAATAAAAAGATGAAGCAAAAGAGCTGAACAGAAGATTTCAAAGGGCAGATTGAGGAGACAAAATAAATTATTATAAATTAAATGTGTAAAGATCTGGAGTTACAATACCAAAAGGAAAGAACACACTCAGAATTTCTCAAGCTGAATAACTGAAGAAAAAATTCAAGCCTCAAGTTGCAATTTTGGAGTATTCTATGGGCAAAATACTGAATAATACAGGACGCATCAAAAGAAGATGGAAGGAATGCACAAAGACACTGTACCAAAAACGACTGGTTGTCATTCAACCATTTCAGGAGGTAGCATATGATTAAGAACTGATTGTATTGAAGGAAGAAGTCCAGACTACACTGAAGTTATCGGTGAAAAACAAGGCACCAGGAATTAATGGAATACCAAATGAGATGTTTCAACAAATAGATGCAGTGCTGAAGGTGCTCACTTATCTATGCCAGGAAATTTGGAAGACAGCTACCTAGCCAACCAACTGGGAAACATCCATATTTTGCCCATTCCACAGAAAGGTGATCCAACAGAATGTGGATATTATCAAACAATATCATTAATATCACATGCAAAGAAAATTTTGCTGAAGATAATTCAAAAATGACTGCAGTAGTACATTGACAGGAATCTGCCAAAAATTCAAGCCAGATTCAGAAGAGGATGTGGAACAAGAGATATCATTGCTTAAGTCAGGTGGATCTTGGCTGAAAGCAGAGAACACCAGAAAGATGCTTACTTGTGTTTTACTGACTATGCAAAGGCATTAGACTGTGTGGATCATAACAAATTATGAATAACATTGAGAAAAATGGGAATTTCAGAACACTTAATTGTGCTTATGAGGGGCCTGTACATAGAACAAGAGGTAGTTGTTCAAAAGAAAAAAGAAGATATTGTTTGGTTTAAAATCCAGAAAGGTGTGGGTCAGGGTTGTATCCTTTCCCAGTGCTTATTCAATCTGAATGCAAAGCAAATAATCTGAGAAACTGAACTATATAAAGCAGAATGGTGTGTCAGCATTGGAGGAAGACTCACCAACAACCTGCATTATGCAGATAACACAACTTTGCTTGCTGAAAGTGAAGAGGACTTGAAGCACTTACTGATGAAGATCAAAGATACAGCCTTAAGTATGGATTACACCTCAACATAAAGAAAACAAAAATCCTCACAACTGGGCCAATAAGCAACATCATGATAAACCGAGAAAAGATTGAGGTTGTCAAGAATTTCATTTTACTTGGATCCACAGTCAATGCCCATGGTAGCAGCAGTCAAGAAATGAAAGGACTTAATTCATTGGGCAAATCTACTGCAAAGACTCTTTAATGTGTTGAAAAGCAAAGATGTCACTTTGAGGACTAAGGTTCCTCTGAACCAAGCCATGTTATTTTCAATCGCCTTATATGCATGTGAAAACTGGAGAACGAATAAGGAACACCAAAGAAAAATCGATATCTTTTATTTATGGTGTTGGCAAAGAATATTGAATCTACCATTGACTTCCAGAAGAATGAAAAAGTCTGTTTTGGAAGAAGTACATCCAGAGTGCTCCTTGGAAATGAGGCTGGCTAGACTTTGTTTCACACACTTGGGCCACGTTAACAGGAAGGACCAGTTCCTGGAAAAGGACATCATGCATGGTCAGGTAGAGGGTCAGCAAAAAAGAGGAAGACCCTCTATGAGATAGATTGACACAGTGGCTGCAACAGTGGCTCAAACATAGCAAGGATTGTGAGGATGGTGCAGGATGGGGCAGTGTTTTGTTCTGTTGTACATATGGTTGCTATGAGTCGGAACTGACCCTAGGACATCTAACACCACCACCACCACTAACCAAAAGTTTAGCACTTCAAACCCCCATAATGGCATCATGGAAGAAAGGCTTGGTGATCTGCTTCCATAAAGATTACACCCAAGAAAACCCTATAGAGCTGTTCTACACTTTAATACATGGCATCTCCATGAGTCTGAATAACAACTCAAGAGCAATGGATTTTGTTTGTTTTTCTTTTTTCTATAGTTTTACAAGTTATATTTAAAGCTTTGATCTATTTTGAGTTAATTTTTTTATTTTATTTTATTGTACTTCAGGTGAAGGCTTACAGAACAAATAGTTTCTCATGAAACAGTAGTACACATGTTGTTTTATGACATTG
>NW_004444022.1:11859218-11860237 GCF_000243295.1 Trichechus manatus latirostris
CTCATGTTTGTCAGCTTTTTCCCTCAGCTCTTGGAGAATTCTGAGTATTAGAGATTTGAATTCCCTATCAGGTAGTTCTAGTGCATTTTATTCCACTGGAAAGTGATCTGGTGTTTTATTTTGGATGCCTACTAGAACCATCTTGTCCTTATTTTTGTAAATGTTTTTATATTTTCTGCTGTCTTCAGGGCATACAGTAGTTATTTTTCTCATTTATTGATTGTAGATTTGTTTGTTTTGTCCCTTTATTTTTTAAAAATTTGACTATGTCTGAGCAGGCGGACTGTGTGTTCTTTGTTGTTTGCTCATCTGTGGGCAGAATATTTTTTGCCTCCTTCTCCTACCAGCAGGGTCAGTCACTCAGATATGGTACAGCAGGGCAGGTCCAGCTGAAGGGGAACCACTGGGACGGGTTGTTTGTGGCACTCAGTATAGCCACCAGGGGGGGTCGGCAGTCAGTGCAGGGAAGGTTCCAGTAGGCCATGCCTGTGCTGCTCGGTGGTGTGATGTTAAGGGCACGGTGCATGTAGGTAGGATGTAGCATGGAGATTATTATGTGTGGAGCCAAGATGCACATGGGAGAGAGGAGAGAGGAACAGGAGAAAAAAACATACAAAGAAACAGAAAAGAATGCTAGGGGAGTTTGCCATTGGAGTGGAAAGACGAGAGACTATGAAATGGAGAAAAACAGAAAGGGGAAGAGGAAGAAAAGAAAAGTATAAACAAATAAAAATCGGAAAGGTTAAAGAACCGCAAAGTTCCCAGGGATCCCTCTGGTGCAGCTATGAGGTCTGGGGAAGTCGCCCCCAGGTGCTGCAGCACAGCCTGGCCAGAAGGCATAGAGGTACACAACGCCAGGTAGTCAGGGAACAGAAAGAGAAGAAAGATACAGAGAGACGAGAAACGGAGTAATGAAGAAAGACAAAAAGGGAAGAAGAGGGTAAAGAAAACAAAGCAAATAAAGAAGAAGAAGAAAAGCCCCCCAAAAAACAGAAAAAAAAAAAACCCAACAAAAAAAG
>NW_004444022.1:11861217-11865211 GCF_000243295.1 Trichechus manatus latirostris
TCATTTGATGTTTTAGGGTTTCAGGATTGTTGTTTTCTCTGTTCGGCTTAGTTTTTCAGATCTTTGCTGTGGAGGGACGACGTGGTGCTTCTGCCTAGAGCGCCATTTTGCCAGATGTCTCTACAGTGATTTTTATAAAGAAAGGATTATTCAAAGATAATGCTATGAGGATGGTGTTGAACCCTTTTACTTGCATAAGGGATAGTTAAGTCCAGATGATCCTGCTGGGAATCTCAATTTATGATATCAATTCAGAATATCCTAAAGGGAAAGCTGGACTCAAGGTATGTTATATGTACAGATGTTCAGTAGACATTGCTTATGAAAGGACTAAAATAAGTAAATAAATAAAAATACAATAAAATAATTAAGTTCATGATATAGGATAATTTTCTTTACTTTTTTTCATTGAATCCTTTTTTGAAATATTATAATACAGACAATCATAATGTCAGAACTACATCATTTTTTATGATTTCTGACTGTAATAATATAGTTATTATAATTATTATATTTACAATAGATAAAACATCTTAAAGAACTTTTGCTTTGTAAGTAATATGCTCATATTTGCGTTCATAATTATACTTTATCAAGTATAAAGAAAGGCACCCTTTAATATGAGGTTTTAATCATAAGATAAGAAAATTATAAAATAGATAGATAAAATAATTAAACTGTAGAGATGCTATCTTTCTGTAGTTACAGAGGTGTATTGTCTTCACTCAAGGAATGAGGGTTGTTGTTTTGAATTTCCTCCAAAAACATTATTTTATTGATAACCTATTAAGAGTCAGATACTGTTGTGTGCTAGGATTATTATATGGGCAAAAGAGACTAATCTTTTCTCAAGATTTACAGTAAGAATAAAGGAGATAGAAATTAATTTTTACAAATCACACACATAAATGTAAAAGTTATGTGTAATATATTTTATTAAGTACACAATGATAAGAGTGGCCAGCTCCCTTTTGCATGCGGCCAGCCCTTCTCCTTTTCCCATAAAGCTAAGTTTATAGCAGGCCAAAGGTAACAGGCTGATAGCTCTACTCTTTCCACTCAGCAGATACACTCTACACAGAACAATGGAAAAAGTAAGCAAACATTCAAGTTTAGCATAAAAGTAAAATCTAACTTCAAATTCCTATCCATATTGAAAACTACTCCAGTGTTACCTGAACACTTAATCCTAAGGCCTTTCTGATTTGCTTTTCTAGACTGAGCTTCTAACTATAGATTGTGTTTCAACCTGCCTGTGTACCACCAAAAAAACCCAAAAAAAACCCATTGTCCTCGAGTCAATTCCAACTCATAGTGACCCTATAAGACATAGGACAGAGTAGAATTGCCCCCATAGGATTTCCAAGGAGTGGCTGGTGGACTCAAACTGCTGACTTTTTGGTTGGCAGCAGAGCTCTTAACCACTGCACCTACTCCTTATTCTATGCCTTAGCCTTGTTAATAAATCCTATTTAGGATCAAGTCTTTATCTTAGCTGAGTCAATACCACAAGCCACTGAAACACGAGGCTACTTTATCATGCCTCTAGTCAAGCGTCCTCCAACAGCATAACCTAAAAAAGAGCAAAATCAACATTAAAATACATTACACAATGGGAAGAAAATATAAATAGTTTTGCTAATATGGATCTGTAACATTAGTGATGACCACTGGAAAAAATTGGAGCTTTTATGTTCAGGAGTCTCCCAATATCCAAATATATGCAAGTGCCCACTGCTTGCAGAAAATGTGGTATTCAAAATGTGTGTCTGGATTCTATGGCTGCTAACCAAAAGGTCAGCAGTTGAAATCCACCAACCGCTCCTTGGAAACCCTATGGGGCAGTTCTACTCTGTCCTATAGGGTCACTAGGAGTCGTAATTGACTCGAAGGCAACAGGTTTGGTTTTTTTTGTTTATTGACACCTTTAGAAGACTTCAGAGTATCATTTATGTATTGAAGGAGAAATAGATACACCATCTTCTGGGAAAGCTATTAATACAGAGTTGATTATTCAATTTCATTTTAGACAGATTCTTTAAATATTAGCTCTCAGTATCTTAGGTCTGAGTTTTTAATGAGATCACAGGTGACTCCATCAATTCTTGCATGATCCTTATATAGTTAAGTTTATCTAACTTCACACCCTTTGTATTGATTTGTACTGTTACTCCCTAGATGTTGACCTGATGTGGAGAGACACTATCATCTGTCTTTGTAGGAAATTAGCCTGTCAGCACCAGAGGACATTAAAAATAGAGTCAAACGGAAACTCCTCTCCCTGCTGGTTTAGTTATAATTGTCCTAATGGCTGAGAGATCTCCTATAATAATTTATCTTTAATTCTCTATATTGGGAGTAAGAATAAGAGTACATGTATCCTCCCACAACCTCCTTTCCAACAGACTGAGACCATTAAAACCACCTAGAAGCCAATCAAACCAAACCAAACCAAACGAAAACAACACCAACAAATAACAATAACAACATGCCATATAATTTGGCTTAAATGCCGTTTACTGTTCTACATAGACAATGACAACTATTTTACAAATTTCAGTTTGTCAGTATTCTTCCACATTTATAAAACATCAAGTATCCTGTTGGGTATAGAATATAGATTTTTGAGGGCCACGTCAAAAGTTAAAGCAGCAGGAAAACATTTTTTAACAACTGACTTCACTTAACCAAACAACAGAACCTGAGAAAGGTCTCTGGCATTCAAAATCATTTAATGTTTTTATGGCACTGATAAAAATCACTTCAGGTGTTGCTACAGTAACAGCTTTGAAAGCAATAGAGTTCAGATGTGGAGAAGATCCATCAAAAATAAATCAAACCTTGTTTCACTGGTGCCAAAAGAAGTGTGTGTAATGGAAAGTTATTAAGACCAGCCATGTGCAGGCTTTGGCTCCAGCGCAGGGCCCTCTTGCCTGAGTATTCGCCAATCAATCACTGTCCCTCTCATTTCTTCCTCCTGGTGTTCTCAGGAGACTCATACAGCTGTAGATTAGAGAAGGTAAGTTCTTTAAGGCTTTGGGAACCTTTCCTAGCATACCGTTTTACCACCACATTAAACACACTCTCACACGTATACATAGAGGGAAAGAGGGAGGGAGAGAGAGAAAGGGAGAGACAGAGAAGTTACTGCAAACTGTTTCATAGAACTTGTAAGATTTACCCCAACAATCATATCATTTACCTATCATTAGGAAGCCAGTAGTGTTTATCTAACATCTATACTAAATTCTGGATGCTTTAATCTAAGTGATCTCATTTAATATTCACAAAGTCCTAGGTATAACTCTGCAGGAAATGTTTTCTTAATCTCATTTTGCAGACCAATTACCAAGCTCCTAGAAATCAAGTGTTTTACAAAAAAAACCACTAAAGCTGAGTTAATATTCAGAATCTTTGATTTCATATTCTGTGTTATTTCCATTCTACTTTCTACATCCAAAGCAAACCTTTAAATATATATGTACATATATAATATCTACATATATATATGTTTTTAAAGGTTTACTTTGGAGGTTCATTGTTGTTAGGTGCCGTCGAGTCAGTTCCAATTCATAGGGACCCTATGTACATTGGAAGTAGGGAAGTAAAAAATATATATAGATACTTATATGTGTGTGTGTGTGTATACAGATACATATATATGTACATATATAGCCATTTTAAAAATAAAAATAATTTCTATTTAAAAGTATTTTACCTGAAAAATGAGTGTTGAATTATTTATTTATTTATTTTATTTATTTTCTTTTTTTTTATATTTTATAGTACTTCAGGTGAAGGCTTACAGAACAAGTAGTTTCTCATGAAACAGTACTACACATGTTGTTTTATGACATTGGTTAACAACCCCACAACATATTAATCCTCTAAATTCTCAACCTTTTTTTTTTGGTGAAAATACACATAGCCAAAGATACACCATTTTAAAAATTTCTACATACACAGTTCAGTGACATTGACTACGTTCTTCAAA
>NW_004444022.1:11872043-11876812 GCF_000243295.1 Trichechus manatus latirostris
AAAAAAAAAAAAGAACAAGAAAGGCACCCCAAAAAACAGAAAAAAAAAAAACAATGAAGAAGGAAATGCTCTCAGGGATCCCTCTGCACGTCTGTGGAAGCTGAAAGGGAGTTCTTTACCACGCAGCTCCGCCTGGCCAGAAAGGGCTCCCAACTCAAGAAAAGGAAAAGAAAACAGACAAACAATTCAAAACAAACAAACGAACAATGGCCCCGGGATCTCACCAGTGCAGTGGCCCAGACCGGGAAGCAGCTCCACACTCAAGTGGAGCTCTGCAGCCCCTCAGGAAGAACCAAAGATGGCGCACAGAGCCAGGCACTCGAGCGAAAGGAGGGGGAGGCGGCGAGAGACAATCAAGAAATCAAAAGAAGCAGAAAAAAAAAAAAATCAATACCAGCAGCCAATAAATGGCACTCAGAGAGCCAGCTAGTGTGGGCTGGTGTTTCTGGACAAGAGTCTGTGTCTGCGGGAAACAGAGGAGGCCGAGTGTGGGTGAAGAAGAGTAGAGAGTGGGAAAGCATATATCACAAACTGCCTGCGCTCTGCAGCCCCTCAGGAAGAAGCAAAGGTGGCGCACAGAGCCAGGCACTCAATTTAAAGGAGGGGGAGGTGGCGAGAGCCAAGTGAGAAATCAAAAGAAGCAGGAAAAAAAAGCAACACTAGCAGCCAACAAATGGCACCCAGAGAGCCGCCGTCTTGGGTGTGTGGAATCCAAGCAGCGGGCGCTTCCCGGTCAAGAGACCATCGCTGCAGGAAGCATAGGAGGCCGAGCCAGGGCGAAGAGGGGTGGGGGGTGGGAAAGCGCACACCGCAAATTACCGGTTGTTTTCTCCCACTGGACGCTCCGTCAGGCTGCTTTCTCGTACCCCCGTTTGCTGGTCTCGGATAGGAGTCCAACATGGTGGATCCGTGCTGCGTTAGCCGGTAGGGGACATCTGCATGAATCTCTCCTCGCCTCTGTTCTCTGTTAGTTTTCTCACTCCGTTTGGTGCTTGGCTGAGTTCTTTTTCTCTTCATTTGATGTTTTAGGGTTTCAGGATTATTGTATTCTCTGTTCGACTTAGTTTTTCGGATCTTTGCTGTGGAGGCACGGCGTGGTGCTTCTGCCTAGAGCACCATTTTTCTGGAACTCCTCTGAAGTATTTATTTTTAAAATATATTTTTTAAATATGTGCAAACATAATATCAGGCATACTGTATAGCATAGCTTTAAAAAACATAAAAACAAAGTAAGAGTATATGTGAAGAAATAAATACAAAATTAAAATGGAGATCAAGTTAACATGACTGAGGATGTCACTTGGTTCTAATAAGCTTAGTTCTCACAATGTGACTACGTAGTTGACTGCTAATAGCATAGGTTCACTTGGGCTCCATATGCCTAAATCCATGTTTGACTGCGTAATGCCTCAATTGTCCAACATTTTTCTCTCTTTGAACCACGTAAGACCTGTGTTTCTCTATTATGCTGTGCTACCATTTGTAGTTTAATTAGTGTTTGCACATCTGCCTCTTTTCCTTTTGTATTAAAACTAAAACCAAACCCATAGCCAACGAGTCGGTTCCGACTCATAGCAACCATATAGGCCAGAGTAGAACTGCCTCATAGGGTTTCCAGGGCTGTAATTTTATGGAAGCAGACTGCCACATCTTTCTTCCGCAGAGTGGCTAGTGACTTTGAACTGCCAACCTTTTTGTTAGCAGTGAAGCATCTAACCAGTGTGCCACCAGGGCTCCTTTTATATTAGCTCGTGATACTTGAAGTAGTTCTGTTTGGTTCCAATATTATCCTAAGCATAGATAATCTTACAATAATTTATTGACAGTATAGTCATCCAAATAATTGTATAGAATATATTCATTTGATTTTTGCAATTATAACTACAAGAAAAACATAAAATTAGAAGAAGATCTCACTAAAGACTCTTAGTTCCCAGAATAAATCAAGGGATAACATATATCCACAGATGCCAGTTTGAGAAAATATTGTTAAAAGGGAATGAGATATTTAACACATGAATTTTTTTAATAACTGATTTTTACCATTTGTATGGAAATAATTACTTTATTCTACAGTTGAATTGGTATTCTTCATATAAGGGAGTTTGTTTGATGATCTAGGCTTATGATTATAAACATTATGTCCAGATATCTTATTATGCAATACTTAGCTATTCGCCACCTACCCCTGACTTAACTTTCCACCGTCGACTTCCTCCAGTCTTCCATTTTAGACTATGTTCTAACCAGTGATTCTCAATGTTAGCTTCACATTAGAACAACCTAAAAAGCTTTTTTTTAAAAAAAAAAAATACTCAGACTCCATCCCCAGAGATCCTGATTTGATTGGTCAAGGTAGAAGCTGTACATAGACTTCTTTTAAAGGGTGCCTTGGTGATTTTAATGTACAACCAGAATTGAGAACACCTGCTCTAGTTAATCAGAAAAGTATTTTAAAAATATGTCATAGCATTTTTGTACATGTTATTTATTTATTTATTGAGATTGGTATCTCCATCCTTAGAGGATAGCTCGCATAACCTGAGATGTCAAGTCAAATATCAGTTCCCTGTGAAGGCTTCCTAGACCAATACAGGCTACCTTGATTACTCTCTCCTTTCTTCTCTCATGGCACTTTATACTAATCAAATAATAAAACACATATTATAGTATTGCAATCCCTTGTGCACATGCCTTTGCTCTTACAAATCCATGACCATAAATTTGTGTACTGTATAGACCCACAATCCTAATAACATGAACTAGGATGCGCTGTGGATTTTTTTTTAAATAAATGAGTTAAGAAAGGAAGTAATAAATCAATCAATCTTTCAAAAATATATTGTGCTCTTTTAATCAAGTGTTGTTCTTAGGCTCATTTTGGATGCATAGAGTTATCTTGGTCTGCTCCAAACAGGCTATAGCTACTATATCATTGCCTCTGTGTACCCTTATTGTCAGTTATCTCTTCTCATTAGATCAGATCTACACAGGCTCTGCCTCTATTTTCTAGTTTTTTGGGTTTTTTAAAATAACGTATTTTTTGTTGTTGAGAATATACAGAGCAGAACATACACCAATTCAACAATTTCTACGTGTACAATTCGGTGACACTGATTACCATATTTTTGCACAAATAACGTGCTGTGCTAATTTTTTTTTACAACAACATGTAAAAACATTGACATAGCGGTGCTTACAAAAATACCTCGCAGGGAGGAAAGAGCGATTGGTAAACAAATGTAAAAGGCATGCATTATTTGTGTAAAAATATGTATGGTACATTCTTCAAGCTGTGCAACCATTCTCACCCTTCTTTTTCTAATTATTCCTCCCCCATTAACATAAACTTCCTGTACCCTAAGTTGCCTATGTAATCCTTTAAGTTGCTGTTGTCAATTTTTTTTTCAATACTGTGTACAGCATCACCAAATTGGTTAAACTAGCATACAATTCTACTTTAGTAGACTGATTCTCTTTTGTTATAAAAGGTATGTGTCTTTCGTAGTATTTTTACATGGTACCTAACCTACTTACATTTGCTCTTGCATTCTTTGTAACAGAGATGACTGAAGGTCCAGACCACGGATAAGAAGTCATCCTGTGCTAGTGTCTTGTCAAATTGCCCATGGAACTAAAGGAAGAAAAAGGGCTTTCCTACCGAGTGAAATGTCTAATGCTCACGCTTATAAAGAAGACATATAAAATAATGAATCCACTCAGTGTTACCTCTTGAAAGAGCCCTTTGCACCATTCTGTTTAAATAGCAAAACTCCCCTAACCCTTTTGCTCCATAACCTCATTCCCTGTTTAATTTTTCTCTATAGTTCTTATCACTACCTGACACGCCAAGCATTTTATTTTTTTATTTACTGACTTTTTCACCACACTAGAATATACTCATGAAACCATGGACTTTTTGTTTCTCTTTTGTACATTGCTATGTTTCCAGTGCCTACAGTAGTGCCTGACAGAGACTAAGTATTCAGGAAATTATTGTTGTTTTAAAATATAAAACATTTTTGTCCTGTAAATCAAATATTATTTAGGAATTGTATTCCATTTTTATGAATAACTATCATAAACAGAGAATTGATACCCATAGTGCCAACTACGTCAGGATAAGCCTTAAATTATTGGCATTGTCCTGATTACACTGTACTAGCTGATGTTCATGGATGACTGTCTTAGTTGTTAAATATAATCATTTACAGAATCTTGACCGTAACTCTTATTACATCAATTCTTTCTTCTCTTATTTGTAACATTTATTACTATTATTTTTTAATTCTTAATAGCTCACATCTTCTTTATTTTCCTGGAACAGTCAGTGAGCCAAAGAGTTGTGAAACTGAAGTTGGACTTCATACACAAAACAGACCATGTGAATGTTTACATTTACAAGGCTCAGAGTACAGTATTGAGACACAGGTTATTGTGTATCCCCTCATGCTACTGATCTGAAAAAACTATTGTAAATGCAGGAAAATTCCGCACTGTCATCTCCAGGACTCTGATTTCGATCAGCACGGTTATCGACAGCTATGCAGGATGTGCAGTGAGATATAATGTGTAAATTTAAATTGGAAAAAAAAAAGTGAAAGAGGTTTTTAAGACACACAAGATTTTTTTTTTTTTAATTGTACTTCAGGTGAAGGCTTACAGAACACGTAGTTTCTCATGAAACAGAAGTACACGTTATTTTATGACATTGGTTAACAACCCCACAACATATCAACCCTCTAACTTCTCAACCTCTTTTTTTTTTT
>NW_004444022.1:11876941-11889420 GCF_000243295.1 Trichechus manatus latirostris
AATTGTGCTGTTATTCTCACTTAAGATGAAGGCTTACAGAACAAAATAGTTTCTCATTTAACAGTTGCTACAAATGTTGCCCTGTGACAATGGTTAACAATCTCACAACACATCAGCAATACCCTTATTCAACCTTGTCCCCTTCTGCTTTCTGGCCCTTGTCACTGGACTCCTGTACCTCGTTAGTCTCATTTGGTTTTACGGGGGACACACAAGATATTTTAAAATCGTTTATTTAAAATTAAAGAGATAATTTTAGGTCTATATAAAGTGAGACAGTTTCAGACTCAAACCTTTCCCTATCCCACCAGTTAATCTTTAAAAAAATCCCATGTATGACAATTTATGCTGTCAACGAGAAAGATTTCAAATTGGATATTTGAGATTCATAATTAGCATATTGCAAATATCCAACAATTCCTCCAAATAACCCATATTTCATATTTTAAAAAGATAATATATAATGTTTAGTTTTTTCAAAATATTACAGCGTTATTAAGAAAAGTAAATTACAAAAAATTTCACATAATATTATTTCTAAACTATGGTAAACATAAGCCCACATTAAAAGAATAAAAAATTTTCTTGTCAGGAGGAGGTATTTTAGGTTTTTTGCATAAGAATTAATTATCAATGTGTATGAGGTTTTTCAGATGAGTCAATAAAATATTTGCTGTCCGACTCTGTCAACAGGGACACTGTATTAGTAGTCTACTGTTGTGGAACAAATTGCCTTAAAACTAATCAGCCTAAAAAAAAAGTTCCTCCTCTCGCAGATACCGTGTTTCAGATCCTGAGGGTAAGGTAAATTGGAGCAGCTTAGCTGGATGGTTCTTGCTCAGAGACTCTCATGAGATCTCAGTAAAGCTGTTGGCCAGGGCTAAGGTTATATGGAGCCGTATGAATGCTCAACTGCGACTAGCAGGTTTGCTTCCCATCCACCTGCGTGGCTTCTGGCAGGTTTATTGGCCAGAAACCTTCATTCCTTGGCATGTAGACCTCTCCTTAGGCACCCTGAATGTCCTGATGACAGGGCAGCTGGCTTTCTTCAGAGAGAGAGGCTTGCAACTAATACAGAAAACACAGTGGCTTTTATAATGCAATCTTAGAAGTTATATACCATCTCTTCTGTCATGTTCTATTGGCCACACACACGAACTTGGTACAATGTGGGATGGGAGAAAAAACAACTGGTTGCCGTCCAGTGGATTCCGACTCATAACAACCTTATAGGACAGAGTAGAACTCTCCCATAGGGTTTCCAAGCCTGTAAATCTTTACAGAAGCAGACTGCCATATCTTTCTCCCATGGAGCTACTGGTGAATTCAAACCACCAACTTTTCAGTTAGAAGCAGAGCACTTAACCACTGTACCACCAGGGCTTCTTGGATGGAAATATGAAAGGATGTAAATACCAGGAGTGGGGATAATTGGGGACCATCTTGGAGGCTGGCTGCCACAGACATTACATTTTAAGCAGGACAATTCTTATTGAGCAGGACTACCTTGTGTATCTGAGGATGATAAGCATTTCTATCCACCCCTTCTCCTGAACTTTGCCCATGAAACTAAATCCTAGTCATTTTGAAAACAAGAAATGCCCCCTTACATTTCCAGAATGCTTACATTGAGGAGCAATATCTGAAATAGAGGCATCTTTTATTTACAGAGGCTGCTTGTTAAAAAGGAGTCTCTCTGAGCCTATTAGAAATGCAAGAGAAGTTTGTGAATTAGTCAGCAGATCCTTGTTTAGAGGCAAGCCAGCCAGCTTGAGCTCCCCATGTCAAGGTGGGTCAGAGTGTGCGTAAAGGTGATGCATTGTGACAGCAGGAATGTCTAAGTATGTGCATAGCTCACTGAATTTGTAATGGGATGCCCTATACATGAAGGGCTTAAAGATATACTGCTATATAGCAATGTTTGTGTCCATTTTCGCATTCTTCCTCATCAAAAAGTATTAGTGTGGAGACCCTCAATTCAACCTAATGTAACAAAGCTATGATCATTAAATCAATAAGTCCTTAGCCTGTTCAAATTCTGCTTACAAATGTCTTTACCACTGCAGAGACTACAGACTTCAAATTATTCTTTATTTTTAAAACAAATAAAAGATCAGGGATTAAATTTGTTTTACTGTGTAAGAATGATAAAACAAAAAATCAGTTATTTCAGATTTATGGCACAAGTGACATAATCTTATTCCTTGTTGTATGTTTGCTTTCAGAATGCCAAAGAGCTCAATCAATTGTTTATTCATTCGTTTATTTATTCAGAACTGAATGAATGTATTGAGCACACTAACTGCTTTAGAAACGTGCTAGATACCAAGAAGGATACAGAGATAAATCTGATCTGGATCCCTCCCTCAAGGGGTCTATATAAAGAATGCCTATAATTTTCGGTAATGACAAAGGAATTAATTATCACTTTATTATTGAAAGTCTAGAAGAGGTAAAATGAAGATTAAAATCATTCCCAGATATCACACTACCCTGAAAGTTCAAATAGACATAAAACTGAAATTTTCTTAGAGCTTTCAATATTCAGGTACATGAAAAGAAGCAACTAATGATTCATTAATATTGGATGCATAGGCCAAAGTAAATGTTGTTTGGTTTTAGTGAATGTTCTTTGTGGCATTAGGTTGATTTAAAATGTTATTCAGAATAGAGTTTTGCACGTGGTTTTAAGGGACAGCAGTGCATTGGTGTGCTAGAACCACCAAACACTGCTCAAAAGGGCTGATTGTGAAATATTTAAGAACTTTGCCAGTTGGTTGGAGTCATGTTGGTAGCTTGAAATCAACCTTGGTGGGAGTATTTACACCATGGAAATCATTAAATGTTACAAACTAGGGACTTTTTTAAAATTTTTTATTTCTTCATGGAGAGCTGGTTGTTAAACATTTACCAGCACACCACTGTAGCAAACTTCTAGTCTTATATTAGTGAACGAATAAGACCATTCTAGTACCACACTCAGTACTGTGTCAGTTTCTCAAGTTTCTTGGTAAGGCTATAACCCTGGCTGCCAAAAGGTTAACAGTTTTCAGTCCAGAAGAGCAAATCTTTCCAACACCATCCAGGTTCTATACCTGGGGGTATATTACACCTTAGAAAATCAATCTGGTTTCTCATGAAAGATAATTCTCAATAAAATTGTCTCTTTCATCCTCATTGAGTCTGATAAACCATCTGTCTACTTCAGATATATGATGATGGAAAATACAAAAGAGTAGGAGAAATTGGAGGATGAATATTTGCGTAGACCAAATTTTACCTTTTCTTTTAGGCAGAGAGTAAGGATTATTATTGCTGCTGCAATATAAGGCTCAAAATATTAGAGAATTAGGTACTTTCATCATAAAACATATAGTTTTACTATTGTTTTATTAAATTGTAAGTTACTGGGCCCTCGACAGAAACTATATGTCTTATGTCAGGAGTTATAAGATGTAAGTTTATGAGTGTAAATTTATTGAAAACTATCTCATACATTTATTTCTCAGAGCAGTCAATATCACTTTTTTCTTCATATACTTTGAAAATAAAGCAAAAAAGGGAATGTTTGCCAAAAACTATATTATTAGGATTTTAAGACTTTGATTTTTAATACACATGGGTCAGAAAGTTTCAGTTCATGGTTCCCAGAGTGAAAATAGCTCTGGCAAGCTACATATGGTATATATAAAAAGATATACATGTTGTACTGCATATGCACTCCGAAAATGTTTCATTTGTGCACAGGGGGTGAGTTACAGTTGCTGGGGGAGATATAACTTTCTAATTTACTTACTTTCATGATTTTCGGAGTTTGGTATGCTGAAGTATTTTGCATCTCATATTTAAATTTTACAACGTATTGGAAAAATTTTAAGTGATGTAGGAATACTCAACCTGACAAGTTTTTTTAATAACATTATTATTCCCTAAACTCAGACTTGAGGAAAACAGATGACCATGGACAAGATAGATAACTAGCAAACCAAGTTATTGAACATTTACCCTATTTCTTGCCCAAAAGCATTTAAAATTTTATTGCACATGAGATACAGCACATAGTAAATATTGATTCCTATCCAGAACTTCATTAACAATCTTAAAATTTTCATTCCAATTAATGATAAGGTCCTTCAGTGTATCATTGCCATGGCAATTGTGCTGTATTTTTAATGGATGATCTAAGTAATACGGTGAAGCAATTGCTACCGTTTATAATGTTGGCATTTATGGAAAATATTGTTATCTTACAAACATCATTACATTCCCTCAGAACTATCCTACTCAACATGCCATGTTGGAAATTTTCTTCATATTATCTCCCCTCCACCAGTATACATTATGCTTTATGTCCCTCTATATAAGGGAACCCAACCAGCAGCTCTGTGGGAGAAAGATCTGGTCATCTGCTCCTGTAGAGATCATAGCCTAGAAAACCCTAGGGGCCAGTTCTGTGCTGTCACATAGGGTCAGTATGATTTGAAATCCACTCAATGACACCTAGTAACAACAAAAAAAGGGATTGTCTATAGTTCACGTTTGTATATTCGGCCCCTAACAGTCCATGATACATCATATTATGCATGTTTTCATAAAATGTATAAAACAGGCAATGTGATTTTGGATTTTGTATCTTAAATTCTGGACAAATATTCAGTATTTTCAGCCTATAATTATTCACCTTCCCCAATGGGAATTTTGTGAGAGTAATCAGCATCACTTTCTGGACAAGTTTATATGACTTCACTTGGCAAAATAAGTCAGGGGGAGTGATGCCCTTGTAGCTGCCTATTAACTTTATTGCACTGAAGTTCAGTGTCCTTTTTTTGGCCCTATATGCTACGATTCTATGTGTAAGGTTTTCACTGGCCAATTTTTTTAGAAGTATATTGTCAGATCCTTCTTCCTGATGTACAATACTGTCAGTGATAGGATAACATCCATACACTTACAAGGAAGACCAGTTAATATAACTATTATTCATATTTACACACCACAAAAGCCAATGATGAAGAAATTGAAGATTTCTGCAGTCTGAAATTGATCAAACATGCAATCAAGATGCACTGATAATTACTGGTGATTGGAATGTGAAAGTTGGCAACAAAGAAGAAGGATCAGTAGTTGGAAAATATAGCCTTGGTGATAGAAACCAAGCCAGAGATCACATGATAAAATTTTGCAAGACCAATGACTTTGTTGTAGCAAATAACTTTTCTCAGCAACTTAAATGGTAACTGTATGCGTGGACCTCACTAGAAGGAAAACATGGGAATCAAGTCAACTACATCTGGAGAAAGAGATGATGGAAAAGCTCAATATCATCAGTCAGAATAAGGCCAGAGACTGCAGAACAGACCATCAATTACTCCTATGCAAGTTCAAGTTAAAGCTGTAGAAAATTAGAACAAGTTCATGAGAGTCAAAGTACGGCCTTGAGTATTTCTCCCCTGAATTTAGAGACCACTTCAACAATAGATTTGACACATTGAACAATAATGACTGAAGACAAGACGACTTGTGGGATGACAGCAAGGATATCATACATGAAGCAAACAAACAGTCATTAAAAAGACAGGAAGGAAAGAGTAGACTAAACTGTATGTCAGAAGAGACCCTGAAACTTGTTCTTGAAGATAGAGTAACTAAAGTGAATGGAAGAAATAATCACATAAAGGAGCTGAACAGAAGATTTCAAAGGGCAGCTCGAGAAGACAAAGTATAATGAAGTGTGTGAAGACCTACAATTAGAAAACCAAAAGGGAAGAACACACTCTGCATTTCTCAAGTTGAATAAACGGAAGAAAAAAATTCAAGTCTCTAATTGCAATACTGAAGGATTCTATGGGCAAAACACTGAAAGATGCAGGAAGCATCTAAAGAAGATGGAAGGTATACACAGAGTCACTGTACCTAAAAGAATTGGTCAATGTTTACCCATTTCAGTAGTAGCATATGATCAAGGACCAGTGGTATTGGAGGAAGGAAGCCAAGCTGCATTGAAGGCATTGGCAAAAAACAAGACTCCAGGAATGGACGGAATATCAATTGAGATGTTTCAACAAATGGATGCTATGCTGGAAGCCCTCACTCTTTTATACCGAGAAATTTGGAAGAAAGCTACCTGGCCAACCAACTGGAAGAGATCCATATTTGTGCCCATTCAGAAGAAAGGTGATCCAACAGAATGTGGAAATAATTGAACAATATCATCAATATCACATATAAGTATAATTTTCCTAAAGATAATTTTAAAAAAACATTTGCAGCAGTACATCAATAGGGAACTGCCAGAAAGTCAAGCCAGATTCAGAAGAGGACTTGGAATGAGGGACATCATTGCTGATGCCGGGTGGATCTTGGCTGAAAGCAGAGAATACCAAAAAGATGTTTACCTGTGTTTCATTGACTATGCAAAGGCGTTCAACTGTGTGGATCATAACAAATTATCAATAACATTGTGAAGAATGGGGATTCCAGAACCCTTAATTGTGCTCACGTGCTACCTGTACTTAGACCAAAAGGCAGTCATTCAAACAGAACAAGGGGATCCTGCGGGCTTTAAAGTCAGGAAAGGTGTGTGTCAGGATTGTATGCTTTCACAATACTTATTCAATCTGCATGCTGAGCAAATAATCTGAGGAGCCAGACTACATGAAGAAGAATACGGCATCAGGATTGGAGGAAGACTCATTAACAACCTGCAATATGCAGATAACACAACCTTGCTTGCTGAAAGTGAAGAGGACTTGAAGCACTTCCTGATGAAGATCAAAGACCGCACATAGCCTTCAGTGTATGAATTACACTTCAACATAAAGAAAACAAAAATCCTCACAACTGGACCAATAAGCAACATCATGATAAATGGAGAAAATATTGAAGTTGTCAAGAATTTCATTTTCTTTGGGTCCACAATCAACATCCATGGAAGTGGCAGTCAAGAAATCGAACGACGTATTGCATTGGACAAATATGCTGCTGCTGCAGAAACCTCTTTGAAGTGTTGAAAAGCAAAGATGTCAGTTTGAGGACTAAGGTGCACCTGACCCAAACGATGGTATTTTCAGTTGCCTCATATGCATGTGAAAGCTGGACAATGAATAAGGAAAACCGAAAAAGAATTGATGCATTTGAATTATGATGTTGGAGAAGAATAATGAATATACAATGGACTGCCAGAAGAAAGAACAAACCTGTCTTAGAAGAAGTACAGCCAGCATGCTGTTTAGAAGCAAGGATGGTGAGACTTCATCTCACGTAATTTGGACATGTTATCAAGAGGGATCAGTCCCTGGAGAAGGACATCATGCTTGGTAAGGTAGAGGGTCAGCAAAAATAGGAAGATCCTCAATGAGATGGATTGACACAGTGGCTGCAACAATGGGCTCAAACATAGCAATGATTGTGAGGATGATGCAGGATTGGGCAGTGTTTTGTTCTGTTGTACAGAGTCACTGTGAGTCAGACCTGACTCCATGGCACCTAACAACAGCAACATATGCTGCCAGCAACACTTACCATTTCCTTACAGAAACCTAAGGTGTTAGCCATTGGGTAACACAGGAGAACAAATGGAAAAAGGGAGAGGGGGAAGAAAAAGAATAACAGAAGAATGAAAGAAGTAAAAATGGAAAGAGAGAAAGGAAAAGGAAAAATATGTTAAAACACTATAAACTCACTAGCCTTATTGCCTACATTTAAATTATCATAACTTATTCTAAAAAAATGTGCCTATTATTTCCATCTTGAAATGTCTAATAAGTTTTTTTGGAAAAAAGGTAACTGCAGAAAAGTCCACATATATAAGTATTAAATCCAATAGGGAGGATGTCTTCCACATTTCCATTCAACAGTGCATGCCATTAGTTGGGCCAGTGCCAGTTCTGTCTATAAATGTGGAAGCCAGAAAAACAAAATAATTAAGGTATGGCTCTTATTGAATATAATGAGTTAGTAAACAAAAATATGAGTTTCAAAACTCTTCTAGTGATTTGTCTTACTAGCTTTTATTGTGAGGTAATAATAACTCTCACAAAAAAAAAATCCATGTAAATAATTTTTACTGAACAATGAATAGAATTACAGGAGCCCTCAGAGTTAACATAATGCTTTTAGTTTGCAATTTATGTCATTACATTGCAATATAATCTTATTACTATTTACTTACCTTCACTAAAACAAAAATCTTCTTTGAATGGTCTTTATGACCCTTCTTTGATCAGTGCAAGACACATTTTTTTTTAAATTTAGCCTCCAGACAAAGTAATGTTTCACTTTCAGTTTGTACGGTGACCTTGTACCTATATTCTAGTACATTAAGTGGTAAATTTAGGAAGCATACATGCTGGGGTTGAGAATGACTTTCACCAGCTCTGGTTCCACTGGTAAAGGGCATGGCCACTGGAATCATACAGCCTAGGATTCCCAACTATGACACTTAACTAGCTGGGTAACCGTGGACAAATTACTTAATCTCTATCTTCAGTTTCTGAAAATTGGGAATTGTAATATTAGTTATCTTTTATGGTAGTAAGGGTGAAGTATTTAGACTAATGCCTGGCGCTATAGTAAGATTCAAAAAGATTGCTTTTGTCTTTATTGATATTATGTAGTACAGTAGCATAAAATTATAGTTGGCATTAAAGTTAAGCAAAGATGGGTAATTTCAGCAAGGTCATAGAATTTGTTAGTGTCACAACTAGGTCTAGAACTTAGACCATATCTTACCTAGAATTTGGAAAAATAGAGAGGAGGAAGAAGAAAGATGTGAAAGGTATATAAGTTTTTGTTAGTTTTTCCTTATAAGCACTATTTAATCTCATAATATGAAAATACCTTGGATATATAGATAGTATCCTTGACTAAGTTGCATGAAATGATACTAATAACTCAATAAATAAATAAATAAATTCTTAATGTAAAGCTAGAGATTGTAGACTGTAGAGATTGTTTTGGGTGGAGAAGATTAAAAATAGAATTTTTTCGGAGATATTGATAGTTTTTTTTTTTTTTCATACCAAGTGGAGTTAAGAAATACTCGCCTGTCTTTCTACTGTTCAAAAATAATTTCTCAAAATCTCTAAGAAAATTGAGAGTTTGGAAGATTTATTTTCAAATTAAAGTTATTTTAAAGAATGTATAATTTAAATCCCTATTAGCAATGCCCATTTTTGAATAAAAGTGTTGAGAGTGACTCAAATAACTTGAAAATAAATAATAGCCAGGTAAATAAATCATCACCAGAAAGATACCTAGAACCTTGTTCCATTATATTCTAATCACATTTATGTTGGTGAACGATAATTAAGGTACTTTAGAGTTCCAAATATGGAAGCTATTACAAAGTCAGTTGTCACTGGAGGAAAGGCTACCTTAGATACTGCTACAAAACAACTCTGAATTTATGCCGTAAAAAATCTGATACCAATTGATATAAACTTTCCAAAATAAAGAAAAAAGATGTACATATACATTCGCTTATAAAAGAAAGGATTATGAGTAAAACTATTTTTTTTCCCTAAATTGTAGATTCGTTTTTACAAAGTTTTGAATATTTTTAGTTAAGCTTAAAGCAGACAAAGCTTTCAATTTCACATGTCAAAAGATAGGAGGAGGCGTGGTCAAAATGGCAGACTAGTTAGACGCTTTCTATTTCCCTCTTACAACAAAGACCTGGAAAAACAAGTGATTTGATTCTATGTGAACATCTGGCAGCCCTGAACAAGGCAAGGTTAAGAAATCCATCTGAGTCATACCGGAGAGGAAGACCATTTGGAAGAGGTGAGGAGCGCTAGAGCTGCGGCGACACAGCAGAGACACAGCCACACTGGGCCGCGGTGAAGCAGGCAAACAGCTATGCTGTGCATGCACTCGAGAAGCAGTTTCCACATCGAGAGAGAGATTCTGCTTGGACACTCCGAACCAGTGAAGAGCAGCTCCCAAGAGACCTAGGAAAAGTACATGTGCACACCCTTTCGGCGAGTTAAAAAAAAAAAAAACAGCCCATTTGGGAAAAACCTCTCTCCCTTTTACCTCCTATCTCCACGCTCTCCACCTGATTTGGGAAAAACCTCTCTTCCTTTTACTGCTTCCCTCCCTGCTCTGCACCAGGAGTCCACTGGGCAGGAAATAGATCCCAAAAGGCCCCCTGACCCATTCTCCTGGCCTTGGAGAAGGAACAAATAAGCTGCTGGCTCCCCTAGGCCAGGAACACAGGGTTGGCAGAACTCCTTTGCTGACCATAGAAATCAAGGGTCCACAGACTCTGAGTGCCATACACCCCTGTACAGACTTGTGGGGACCCATCTCAACAGTGTTAGCCCTCACTACCACAGTACAACAGGGCAAACATCTGAAGTTTAACTTCAACTGCTTCAGCTGTGAACGGGCAGACTTGTGATCCTCGAAGCAGCCCTGCCCCTCAAGTAGGCACTTTTATCAGTCCGCAGCAGGGTTTTGAGGACTGGTGATAGTTCCTAAAGTGCCTAGTCACCTGCTTCAGCAGTTCAAGAAAAAGTGGTGCCCTCGAGTCTTTGCAGCCAACATAGTGGGGCGCTCTTAGCCCGGCTGCAAAACTCACCTACCTATTCACCCTAGAGAATAGGGACACGCTTTTCTTTCAGACTCTCAGGGGCAGCCGTCGGCCCCCTGCTTGGCTCAGCACGTGATCCCCTACCACAGCCAGAGTCCAGTGCCTGCACCAATCAACCATGCCTCTCTAGGACTGAGGGTGAGAACCTACATCATACACTTGGAGATCAACTGCATGCACACCCTAGCTGACCCCATATAGGAAATTTTAACGAACTCTGGCATGCACATACTTAGTTACAGAACCAACTACCTGGTGACAGGACATTAGAGATCAAAAGGTGTCAAAAATCAAGCTAGTGCACACTAGCAGCCTATTTGGGCATATCAAAACAAAACAAAATAAGCTAGGTCTCACTAAGCAAACACAAAATGAAATTATAATAAATTATTGATGGCTCAGAGACAACAGTCAATATCAAGTCACATAAAGAGGCAGTCCATGATGGCTTCAGCAAGCTCCCAAAATAAAGAATCAATAAATTCTCTGGAGGAAGAGAACTTCTTGGAATTAGCAGAGACAGAATACAAAGATTAATATGCAGAAATCTTCTAGAAATAAGAAAGGAAATTCAACAGAGCACAGAAACAGCCAGGCAACATAGACACAGTAGTAGCGGAACTAAAAAAGTTATTCAAGAACATAATGCCAAATTTAATAGGCTGCAAGAATCCATAGAGAGACAGCAATCAGAAATCCAGAAGTTTAACAATAAAATTTCAGTATTAGACAACTCAATAGAAAGTCATAGGAGCAGAAATGAGGCAGTAGAAGTTAGAATTAGTGACATTGAAGATAAAGCTCTTGACACCAACTTATTTGAGGAAAAATCAGATAAAAGAATTAAAAAGAATGAAGAAACTCTAAGAGTCATGTGGGACTCTATCAAGAGAAATAACCTACTAGTGATTGGAATACCAGAACGGGGCGGTGGGGGGGGGGGATAACAGAAAATACAGAGAAAATTGTTGAAGACTAGTTGACAGAAAACTTCTCTGATATCATGAAAGATGAGAAGATATCTATAGAAGATGCTTATTGAACCTCACATAAGGTAGATCCCAAATAAAAGTCACCAAGACATATTATAATCAAATTTACCAAAACCAAAGATAAAGAGAGAATTTTAAGAGTGACTAGGGATAAAAGAAAAGTCGTCTACAAAGGACAGTCAATTAGAATAAGCTCAGACTACTCAGCAGAAACCATACAGGCTAGAAGGCAATGGGCTGACATATTTAAAGCTTTGAAGGAAAATAACTGTCAGCCAAGAGTTATATATCCAGCAAAACTGTCTCTCAAATATGATGGCGAAATTAGGGCATTTCCAGATAAACAGAAGTTCAGGGAATTTGCAAAAAACAAACCAAAATTACAAGAAATACAAAAAGGAGTCCATGGTTAGATAATCAATACCACCAGCTAACAACACAAGACTAGAATGCAGAATAGAGCAACCAGATATTGACTCAGATATGGAAATTGAAATTATATCAAAGCTAAAAAATTGAAAATAGGTAAACAGATATCAATATGTAAAAAAAAAAGAGGTTAATATTAAAATAAAAAAAGAGGGACTTAAAAAATGGAGACATTGATTTTCTATATGGAGGGGAAGTTAAGGCGATATAAAGTAATAAAAGACTGGTACAAACTTGGAAAATTAGGGGTAAATATTAAGCTAACCACAAAGGAATCTAACAAGCCTACAAATCAAAATAAAAAAGTAGAAAAACATAAAGACCCAGCAAACACAAAATCTACAACAAAGAAAAAGATGAAAAAAAAAATACATAAAGAAAAATGACTCAGCACAGAAAATTGAGGAGAACAAAGAAACTGTGAACAGCACACAAAAAGAGATATCAGGATGACAGCACTAAAT
>NW_004444022.1:11889670-11917968 GCF_000243295.1 Trichechus manatus latirostris
GAACTAAAACAATTTCTGAGGCCAACTCTTCAGACAGGGATTGAACTGGACTGTGGGACATAAAGTGATACTCGTAAAGAATGTGCCTCTTAGACAAGTAGATATAAGAGACCAAAGGGGCGGCTTCTGTCCAGAGGTGAAATGGGAAGGCAGAGAGAGTTAGGAGCAGGTTGAACGTTCATGGGGAATCAGGGGCAGAGGGGAGGAGTGTGCTGTCGCAGAATGGGGTGAGTAATTGGGGTCTCATAACAGTGTATGTTAAAAAAAAAATTCTGTATGGGCGACTAACTTGAAATGTAAACTTCATTTAATTACATCAATAAAAAAAACTCATATTTTAATCAGTTCAAAAAAAAAAGATAGGACAAGACATCTGGACAATCCAGACAATTTAAATTTTTTCCAGTCAGTTTATTGATATAATTATATACATTTTATGTTAATATTAATGGAAATTGCCATTGCCTGGATAAACATAGTCTTCTTGTTGTTGTTAGGTTTCATCAAGCCAGTTCTGACTCATAGGAACCATAGGTAAAACAGAACAAAACACTGCCTGGTCTTCCGCCATCCTCACGATCATTGCTATGTTTGAGCCCATTGCTGCAGCCACTGTGTCAATCCATCTTTTAGAGGGTCTTCTCTTTTTTGCTGACCCTCTACCTTACCAAGCATGATGTCCCACTCCAATGACCGGTTTCTCCTGATAACATGTCCAAACTGTGTGAGACAAGGGCTCACCATCCTCACTTCCAAGGAGCACTCCGGCTGTACTTCTTTCAAAACAGACATGTTAGTTCTTCTGGCAGTCCATGATATATTCAATATTCTTCACAAACACCATAATTCAAAGGCATTAATTCTTCTCCAGTCTTCCTTATTCATAGGCCAACTTTTGCATGCATGTGAGGCAATTGAAAATATCATGGCATGGATCAAGAGCACCTTAATCCTCTAAGTGACATCTTTGCTTTCCAACAGTTTAAAGAGGTATTTTGCAGGAGATTTGCTCAATGCAATACGTTGTTTGGGCATTGATTGTGAATTCAAATAAAATGAAATCCTTGACAACTTCAGTCTTTTCTCCATTAATCATGATGTTGCTTATTGGTCCAGTTGTGGGGATTTTTGTTTTCTTTATGTTGAGATACTTTCCATACTGAAGACTATAGTCTTTGATCTTCATCAGTAAGGGCTTCAAGTCTTCTTCACTTTCAGCAAGCAAGGTTGTGTTATCTACATATTGCAGGTTGTTAATGAGTCTTCCTCCAATCCTGATGCCACCTTCTTCTTCATATAGTCTGGCTTCTCGGATTATTTGCTCAGCATATAGACTAAGTAAGTATGGTAAAAAGATACAACCCTGATGCACACCGTTCATGATTTTAAATTATGAAGTATCTCCTTGTTCTGTTCAAACTACTGCCTCTTGGTCTAAGTATAAGTAGCACATGAGCACAATTAAGTGTTGTGTAACTCCCATTTTTTGCAATGTTATCCATAATTTGTTATGATCCCCACAGTCGAATGCCTTTGCATAGTCAATAGAACATAAGTAAACGTCTTTCTTGGATTCTCTGCTTTTAGCCAAGATCCATCTGACTTAAGCAATGATATCCCTCAGTCCACGTCCTCTTCTGAATCTGGCATCTGTTTCCTGTCATATAGCTCCCTGTTGAAGTACTGCTGCAAACGTTTTTGAATGATCTTCAGCAAAATTTTACTTGTGTGTGATATTAATGATATTGTTCAATTATTTATTCATTCTGTCGGATCACCTTTCTTTGGAATGGGCACAAATCTGGATCTCTTCCAGTTGGTTGGCCAGGTAGCTGTGTTCCAAATTTCTTGGCATAGATGGTTGAGTACCTTCAGCACTGCGTTCATTTGTTGAAGCATCTCAATTAGTATTCCTTCCATTCCTGGAGTCTTGTTTTTTGCCAATGCTTCAGTGCAGCTTGGACTTCTTCCTTCAGTACCACTGGTTCTTGATCATATGCTTCCTTCTGAAATGGTTGAATGTCAACAAATTCGTTTAGGTAAAGTGACTGTGTATTTTTTCCATCTTCTTTTGATGCTCCTTGTGTCGTTCAGTATTTTGCCCATAGGATCCTTCAAAATTGCAACTCAAGGCTTGAATGTTTTTCTTCAGTTTTTTCAGCTTGAGGAATATTGAGTGTGTTCTTCTTTTTTTGGTTTTCTAACTCCAGATCTTTGCACATTTCATTATAATACTTTTCTTGGTCTACTCAAGCTGCACTTTGAGATCTTCTCTTCAGCTCTTTTACTTCATCATTTCTTCCATTTGTTTTTAGCTACTCTACATTCAAGAGCAAGTTTCAGAGTCTCTTCTGACGTCCATTTTGGTCTTTTCTTTCTTTCCCGTCTTTTTAATGGTCTTTTGCTTTCTTCGTGTATAATGTCCTTGGTGCTGTCCCACAACTCATCTGGTATTCTGTCATTAGTGTTCAATGAGTCAAATCTATCCCTGAGATGGTCTCCAAATTTAGGTGGGATATACTCAAGGACATATCTTGGTTCTTGTGGACTTGTTTTAATTTTCTTCAGCTTCAACTTGAACTTGCATAGGAGCAATTGTCTAAGAGGTAGGAAACAGTTGGAAGATATCTGAAATAAGGCATAAATTCAAACTTCACCACTTTTAACTTTCCACATGGATGATGCAATATAAGCATCATTTATTTGCTTTCTGCTGTGTACAGGGTTTCTTCTGTAGTCAAACACATCTAAGAGTTTCCAGTGTTTGGAAGAGCAGTCATTTCCTTATTCCTTCAAGAAGCATTTGTTAACATATTTCAGGTACTGGTTTAGGGATACACAGTTGAATAAGGTACTTTTCTTAAGGAGATTACATTCAATTTTAAGAGATGAACACATAAAGAAATAGATTGTAATACAGTAATTCAAGTGCTCTATATAGGCAAAAACCAAGTGTGTTTACAGCTTAGATATTGGAGTGAATGACTTGGTATGGTTGAAACCATGCTTTACAAAGTAACTTTTAACCTGGCGCTTGAAAATTAAATAGGCTTGTTTCCCAAGACGAGACAGAGGAAATATCATACCCAAATAATTATAGTAATCGAAGTTACTTTATTCAGTAATGTTTGAGAAATGTAGAAAGACTAAGTAATAAGTCAATGATAGGAGACTGGGCTATAGAGAGAGAGGCTTGGCCAGATTGGGGAGAATGTTATATGTCCCACTAAAAGTTTCTATTTAATTCTGTAAATATTATGGAACCCCCCCTCTTTTTTTAAATAGTGCATTACAGGTCCACCATAAGTTAACCATGTAAAGTAGTCATATTTCAATTCTACTTAACTTACCTACTTACTAGGATAGAATAAAACACTTTAATCCAGAATCTTAAAACATGAAAAAAGGTGTATTTATTGGGTGTAGTGAAGAAAGAAGGGAGTAGGAACTGCCAAACCCCTATTTACCTGCCACTAATACTACGGTAAGACACTTTTTAAGATCTGGACATTCCCTCTTTACTGTATGACTTACTGCATTACTATGTTACTTCCCTGTACACATTCATCTTTCTTCTGCTTCAATGGTTGTTCAGATTTCTTTATGAGAACCACATTTCTACATTTCCAGTCCTCTTAATTTATGTTACTGGCCTTAGTTACTGGTTTAAGGAATTGCCTATAACCCAATTTGGGCAAAGGCAATCAGGCTGGGGCAGTTTTTACAATTGTTGAGGAAGAGTATCTCTCTTTTTCCAGAGGATTTTAAATTCAGAGAATATATAAGCTGGGACAGATGTAGCCATTGTGTATCACCAGGGGAAGATAGTGAGAACAATGTTTTTGTAGTTAGATGCCATTGAGTCAGTTCCAATTCATAATGACACTATATACAACAGAACGAAACACTGCCCGGACCTGCGCCATCCTCACAATAACTTCTATGTTTGAGCCTATAGTTGCAGCTACTATGTCAATCCATCCCCTTGAGGGTCTTCCTCTTTTTCGCTGACCTTCTACTTTATCAAGCATGATGTCCTTCTCCTGGGATGGGTCCCTTCTGATAACATGTCCAAAGTGAGAACAATAGACACCGCTGTATGAAAATGACAAAAGTGAGAGTAGAGACTCAGGATGGAGAAAATCTATAATATGATGACATGATTTGAGCCTTAAATTCAGCCATACCTATGTCAGATCTACTGACCTGAGCCAATAAATTCATTTTTTATTTCCCACAAGTCAGTTTCAGGCAAATTTTTATTATTTGAATCATTAGAGAATTTTAATTGCTACAGAGTGGATTTTGCAAGTCATGTGGCAGTCATTCTCCTAAAAATAGGCCATGGCTATGCAATCTCAGTCCCAAAATTCTCCTATGAGAGAAGAGCTGGGAGAATATTGCAGAGGCCCAGGTTGTTACCCAACACACTGCACTTTGTTTCTGACCACTAGAGGTATGACAAGTTTCTCTGGTCGCTTCTAAAATTGTTGTATTATTAATTGTGGTTTACTTCTTCACTTATATTTTATTCATTTGTTTCTTTTATACGTTTCTTCTGAGAATCATTCAGAGAAATTAATATTAATTACTTATGGCTCAACAGGAAAGAAAGAAAAGACCAAAATGGATGTCAGAAGAGACTCTGAAACTTGCTCTTGAATGTAGAGTAACTAAAGTGAGTGGAAGAAATGAAGAATTAGAAGGGTTGAACAGAAGATTTCAAAGGGCAGCTGGAGAAGACAAAGTAAAGTACTATAATGACATGTGCAAAGACCTGGAGTTAGAAAACCAGAAAGGAAGAACATGCTCAATCTGTAAGAACTGAAGAAAAAATTCAAGTCTTGAATTGCAATATTGGAAGATTCTATGGGCAAAATATTAAATGATGCAGAAAGCACCAAAAGAAGATGGAGGGAATACACAGTCACTGTACCAAAAAGAATTGATTGATGTTCAACCATTTCACGTGGTAGCATATGATCAAGAACCGATGGCACTGAAGGAAGAAGTCCAAGCTTCACTGAAGGCATTGGCAACAAACAAGGCTCCAGGAATTGACAGAATGCCAATTGAGGTGTTTTAACAGATGGATACAATGGTGGAAGCGTTCACCATGATTCCCAATATCTCCACATGCTGAGCAGCTGGTGTTTTCAAGCAAATCCAGTAAACACTTGATATCCCAAATCCAGGCTGCCGGGCACCAAGTAATCTGACACAGGTACTCTCACCTTACAAATGTAAGTGGAACAGGGGATAGAGTCATTCCCTTGGAAGGCAAAGCCACAACAGATACCCAGCAGAGTCCTTTGGCCACTATGTAAGGATGGTGAGAATTTAGAAGACCTGAATCTTTATACTTCACTTGCTGACAACTTATTAAAAAATTTCTCCAGTTAAGACTATTCCCAACCCATATTGTGTGTGCAGTATGGAATTCATCCACAGGAATCCACCCTGACTGATAATCTTTTTTTCTGAAATAGAGTAGAGCTTTTGTTATTTGTTATTTAGCTTCACAACTAATTTGCAAGCTATGAAGACATGTGAAAAGTTTTATACTTTGTTTATATCCATCAAACCTAAAATAGTGATGAATACCTGGGGAGTGTACACACACACATGAAAGGTATTTGTTGAATGACTGATTATTGGATTTGGCAAGATATGTTTGCAATATTCCAAAATAATTGCTAGTATCTATGAAGCCAATTTAGAGAAAAATACACATTTTCCTTTTTATTAATTTTCTTTTTACATTTATAAATGTCTTTCCCTTATCAAGACCTAAATAGTTCTTCAGAATTTTGAAAATTCACCCAATACAGCAATTTCCAGATCATTCTTAGTGCTAATATTTTTGGGAGGACTCGGGGAGCTAAAGAGATGATATAATATCAAGCAAGATTGATGAAATATTTTCATAGTGATTTTAACTAATGAGTGACTCAAGAATTACAGATATTTATCTCAGTCCCAGAGAAAGAGCTAATTCGATTATAGTGTACTTTTGGCAAATATTCAGTCTTTCTTGGTTTACATTGTAAATTACCTCTATAGAATGTTTCAAAAAAATATCGAATAAAAGTTCCTAGAAATTTATGGGAAACACAGCTTTCGTTTTGCTGATTTCTACTCTTAGAAACCTTATTATTTTAAATGTTGTATTTAATTCAATAATAGTATAAGGGCAGATGTAAGATGTAGTTCATTCTAACACACCCTTGTCCATTACCCCCATGCAGTAGGCTTATGGCTAGCCTGATTGAATTTTAAAAAAAGGATAATTTTTTTCATATTTATGTATTTTATGTATAAAGGTAAATTTATGTTGAACATTGAGAAGATATCTTTTTTTCTGATGGTATTCAATTTTTAATGAACTTTACTGAGATACATTTACATACAATAAAATGAAACATTTCAAGTATTCAGTTTGATAAATGAGTAGATATCTTCAATAAATAAAATCTACTAATTTTTAAACATATACTCTAAAATATGTAAATTCAAAAAATATTTGTCTAAATACCTAAGATATATATTTAAATATTAACTGCTTACCAATGTAAATAAAAAATCAGATATTAGGTATAATATTGGAAAATCACAGGTGAAAATATTTATTTTTATACAATGATATTCTACCTGATTTTTAATTAGGAATAAAGTTCATTAATTTCTGGATTCCAGAATCATGAACTAATATAGGCAAACAGTGTACTCCACTTAATGTTAAAGGAGATGTAAAGTAAAATAAGACATTTTAAGAAAGTAATAGAAATAAAAAGAAAATACAGACTTTATAAGAAATGTGTATTACTATTAAATAATGACAACCTTAATTAGATGACAAACTTTTTACACTTCTCAGACCCCACTCCATACCAATAAAATAAAAAATAATCATGGATCGGATGGGGATACTTTTATTCTACCCTGGATGAATACTGTTAATTTCATTGTATTTCTATAAGAAACTATAGGTAATTTGTACATGTCATATTATGTAAAATTTTGTAAATTTCTGCAGTCCAGTATTATGTCATCTACATCTTGGTTTTCACTACACTTTTACTGCTGACCAATAATGGGAACTGAATATGTGTTTATTCAAACTATATTGATCATAACATACTTTTTTTTTTTTTAGTTGTTGCATAGTTTCAGCTAATAGAATCAAGAATACAAATAGAAAAGCCATCCTTACCATCCCTTGGCTACACACAAGTCCTTTCAAAGAGATTTTTTATGGCTACCTATGGGTAGAGATTTTATTGTAAGATTATATCAACATAATAAGAAACACTTGATGATAATAATTTTGATACTTTGTAGGTAGAAGGACATGATACATATCTTTGTTTTTAGTATTTACTGTATATGATTTTTTATTTTTCAGGTCAAATTAGTTTTTCATTCAAAAATTTTATACAGAAATTGTTTTGTGACATTGGTTGCAATCCCTGCAATGTGTCAGAACCCACCCCCTTTCCTTTTCCACCTTGGGTTCTCCTTGTCCATTCCTGCAGTTTTCCTACCCTTTCCTACCTTCTTGTCTTTGCTTTTGGGCAGATGTTGCCTATTTGGTCTTGTATACTTGATTGAACTAATAAACACTTTCCTCACATGTGTTATTGTTTGTTCTAGAGGCCTGTGTAGTCTTTGGCTCAAAGGTGGACTTCAGCAGTGGATTCAGTTCTGAGTTAGCAGGGTATCTGGGGCCCATACTCTTGGGGTTTTTCCAGTCTCTGTCAGACCAATAAATCTGGTCTTTTTTTGTGAATTTGAATTTTGTTCTATGTCATTCTCCTGTTCTGTCCGGGACCCTCTATTTTGATCCCTGTCAGAGTGGTTTGTGGTGGTAACCAGGCACCATCTAGTTTTTCTGGGCTCCGGCTGGTGGAGGCTGTGGTTCATGTGGGTTCATTAGTCCTTTGGACTAATAGTTTCCTTGTGTCTTTGTTTTTTTCCATTCTCCTTTGGTCTGAACGTGATGGGACCAATCGATGTATCTTAGATGGCCTCTCTCAAGCTTTTAAGACCCCAGACACTACTCACCAAAGTAGGATGTAGAACATTTTCTTTATTAACTATGTTATACCAGTTAATCTAGATGCCCTCAAGACCATGGTCTCCAGGCTGGAGCCCCAGTACTCAGTCCCTCAAGGTATTTGGATGTGTCTAGGAAGCTTCTATGACTTTGCCTTGGTCAAGTTGTGCTGACTTCCTGTATATTGTGTGTTGTCTTTCCCTTCATCAAAGTTAACAATTGTCTAGTATCTAGTTATTGATTTCCCCTCACTGCCCCCTCCTCCCTCATAACCATCAATATTTTTTCTGTATGTAAACCTTTGCTTGGGTTTTTATAATAGTGGTCTCAAACAATATTTGTCCTTTTTTGTTTGACTTCTTTACTCAGCATAATGCCCCCCAGACTCATCCATGTTGTGAGCTGTTTCTCAAATTCATCCTTGTTCTTTATTGTTGTGTAGTATTCCATTGTATGTACATACCATAATTTATTTGTCCATTCATCTGTTGATGGGCAGTTAGGATGTTTCCATCTTTTTGCTGTTGTGAATAGTGTTGCATTGAACATGGCTGTACATATGTCTATTTGTGTGACGGTTCTTATTTCTCTAGGATATATTGCTAGGAGTGGGATTGCTGAACCATATGGTATTTTTCTATTTCTAGCTTTCTAAGGAGACACAATATTGTTTTCCATAGTGGTTGTACCATTTTACATTCCCACCAGCAGTGCATAAGAGTTCCAATCTCCCTGCAACCTCTCCAGCATTGATATTTTCTGTTTTTTTTCTAATTAGTGCCAATAATGTTGGGGTGATATGGAATCTCATTGGACTTTTGATCTGCATTTCTCTGATGGCTACTGATCATAAGCATTTCCTCGTGTGTCTGTTAGCCAACTGAATATCTTCTTTGGTGAAATTCTGTTCATATCCTTTGCCCATTTTTTAATTGGGTTATTTTTCTTTTTGTTGTTGAAGTGTTGAACATTCTATAGAGTTTAGACATTAGACCCTTGTCAGATACATCGTAGTCAAAAATTTTTCCCAGCCTGTAGGTTTTCTGTTTACTCTTTTGGTGAAGTCTTTTCAAGAGCATAAGTGTTTACTTTTTAAGAGCTCCAAGTTATCTAGTTTATCTTCTGCACTTGTGCATGGTTAATTATGGTTTGTATTGTATCTATGCCATGTATTAGGGCCCCTAGTGTAGTTCCTAGTGTTGTTCCTATTTTTCTTCCATGATCTTTATTGTTTTAGGTTTTATATTTAGGTGTTTGATCCACTTTGAATTAGTTTTCGTGTATGGTGTGAGGTATGAGTCCTGTTTCATTTTTTAACAGATGTATATCCAGTTTGGCCAGCACCATTTGTTAAGAAGACTGTCTTTTCCACATCAAGTGGACTTTGCTACTTTGTCAAAGATTAGCTGACCATAGGTGGATGGATTTACATCTGGGTTCTAGATTCTGTTCCACTGTCTGTCATTGTACCAATACTAGGCTGTTTTGACTACTGTAGCTGTATAGTATGTTCTGAGATCAGGTAGTGTGAGGTGTCCTACTTTGTTCTTTTTCTTCAATAATGCTTTGCTTTGCTGGGGCCTCTTTCCTTTTCATATAGAGTTGGTGATTAGTTTTTCCACCTTATTAAAGAATGCTGTTGGTGTTTGGATCAGGATTGCATTTTATCTGTAGATCTCTTTGGGTAGGATTGACATTTTCATAATGCTGAGTCTTCCTATCCATGAGCATGGTATGTTTTTCCATTTATGTTGGTCTCATTTGGTTTCTTGCAATAGTGTTTTGTAGTTTCTTTGTATAGGTCTTTTATGTACCTGGTTAGACTTATTCCTAAATATTTTATCTTTTTAGGGGCTATTATAAATTCTATTGTTTTCTTGATTTGCTTTTTGAAGTTCTCCTTGTTGGTATATAGGAATTCAGCTGATTTTTGTATGTTGGTCTTGTATCCTGCTACTCTGCTGAAACTTTCTATTAGTTCCAGTAGTTTTCTTGTGGAATCTTTGAGGTTCTGTATGCATAGGATCCTATCATCTGCAAATAGGGATAGTTTTACTTTTTCCTTTCTAATTTCAATGCCCTTTATTTCTTTTTCTTACTTTATTGCTGTAGCTAGTACTTCCAGTACAATGTTAAATAAGAATGTTGATAAAGGGCATCCTTGTCTTGCTCCCATTCTCAGGAGGAATGATTTCAGCCTCTCTCCATTAAGAATGATGTTGGCTGTTTGTTCTACATAAATGCCGTTTATTAGGTTGAGGAATTTCCTTTCTATTGCTATTTTATTTAGAGTTTTTATCAGGAATGGGTGTTGGACTTTATCAAATGCCTTGTCTGCATCATTTGAGATGATCATGTGATTCTTTTCTTTTGTTCTATTTTATGGTGGATTACCTTGATTGATTTTCTAATGTTGAACCATCCTTGCATACCTGGTATGAATCTTACTTGGTCATGGTGTATTTTTTTTTTTTTAATATGACACTGAATTCTATTTGCTAGCATTTTGTTGAGAATTTTTGCAGCTATATTCGTGAGAGATATTTTTCTGTAATTTTTTTTTTTGTGATATTTTTGCCTGGCTTTGGTATCAGAGTTATGCTGCCTTCATAAAATGAATTTGAGAGTATATTTTCCTTTTCTATGCTCTGAAATAGTTTGTGGAGTACTGTTGTGAGCTCTTCTCTGAATGTTGGGTAGAATTCTCCAGTGAAGCCGTCTGGGCCAGGGTTTTTTTTTTTTTTTTTTAATTACCTTTTCAATTTCTTCCTTGTTATGGATCTGTTCAGATTTTCTACCTCAGCTTGTGTTGGTTTAAGTAGGTAGTGTGTTTCTAGAAATTTGTCCATTTTCTCTAGGTTTTCATATTTGTTGGAGTATAGTTTTTAATACTACTCTGTTATGATACTTTTTATTTCTGTTGAGTCTGTTGTAATGTCCCCCGTCTCATTTCTTATTTGGGTTATTTGCTTCCTTTCCTGTTTTCCTTCTGTCAGTTTGGCCAATGGTTGTCAATTTTGTTGATCTTTTCCAAGAGCCAACTTTTGTTCTTGTTGATTCTTTCTATTGTTTTTCTTTTTCTATTTCTTTTATTTCCATTCTAATCTTTATGATTTCCATTTTTCTGGTGGCTGCAGGCTTCTTTTGCTGTTCTTTTTCTCTTTGTTCCAGTTGTAGGACTAATGTTTTGATCATGTCCCATTCTTCTTTTTTGATGTGTGCATTTATTGCTATAATTTGACCTCTGAGCACTGCTTTTGCTGTGTCCCAAAGTTTTTGGTATGGTTTGTTTTCATTCTCATTTAAGAATTTTTTTATTCCCTCTTTGACTTCTTCTATTACCCAGGTGCTTTTAGGCAAGATGTTATTCAGTTTCCATGTATTTGATTTTTTTTTTACTTGCTCTTCCTTTTACTGATTTCTACTTTTATGACATTGTGATCAGAAAGAATGCTTTGTATTATTTTGATGTTTTGGATATTATTGAAGGTTGCTGTTATGTTAATGAGGCAGGACTCAATCTACAAGATTAGGTGGTGTCTTAAGTCAATTTCTTTTGAGATATAAAAGAGAGAAACCAGCAGAGAGACATGGGGACCTCACACCACCAAGAAAGAAGCACTGGGAGTAGAGCATGTCCTTTGGACCAGGGGTGCCTGTGGAGAAGCTACTAGGCAAGGGAAAGACTGAAGACAAGGACCTTCCCCCAGAGCTGATAGAGAAAGACTTCTCCTGGAGCTAGCGTCCTGAATTTGGACTTCTAGCATCCTAAACTCTGAGAGAATAAATTTCTCTTTGTTAAAGGCCTCTGTGTGTGGTATTTCTGTTATAGCAGCACTAGATAACCAAGACAGGCCCTTAGTGGCCTAAAATCTGGTCTATTCTGGAGGATGATCCATGTGTGTTGGAAAAAAAATGTATATTTTGCTGCTGTTGGGTGGAGTGTTTTATATGTATCTATGAGGCCGAGTTGATTGATTTTGGCCTTTAGATCTTCTGTATCTTTGTTGAATTTCTCTCTAGTTGTTCTGTCCTTTATGGAAAGTGATGTGTTGAAGTCTCCTACTATTATTGTGGAACTGTCTATTTCTCTTTTCAGTGCTGTTAGAGTTTGTTTTATGTATTTTGGAACCCTGTCATTGGGTGTGCAGATGTTTATTATGGTTATGTTCTCATGGTGGATTGTCTCTCTAATCATTATATAATATCCTTCCTTGTTTTTTATGGTGGATTTTGCCTCGAAGTCTATTTTATCTGAGATTAGTATTGCCAGTCTTGCTCTTTTTTGGTTGCTATTTGTTTGATATATCTTTTCCCATCCTTTGATTTTTAATATATTTATGTCTTTGTATCTGAGGTATGTCTCTTGCAGACAGATATTGATTGTCATGCTTTTTTATCCATTCTGCCATTCTCTGTATCTTTAAGCCATTTACATTCAGTGTGATTATTGATAGTTATGAATTTATTGCTGTCATATTGTTATTGTTTTTTTGTTTGTTTTTGTGGTGCTGGCATTTTCTTTGTTCCTCCAACTTTCCTGTGCTGAGTTCCTTTTATTTGTGAGTGCGTTTTTTTGATAGCTCCAAATTTATTCTATATTTATGTAATAGTTTCTTGAACTATTATTTTATATGTATCCAGAACAGAAATAAAGTTAGCTTTTTGTGGTTTTGTTTGCAAAATATTGCCTTTAAAATTTTTCTACTTTTGCATCTAAGGGAGTCATTTTAGCTTGGATATTTTGATTTGGGACAAGTCACTCAACATTACTGGGTGTCACTTGTTCTTACTTTCTCCATTTGTGAAAAGAGTCAGCCAATTCTGATGTGCTCCTAGAACCTATGTCTTTAAGAATCATTATTGACTGTGTCTTTCAGTTGTGTGTCATTTTCTGTTTACACAGAGTGTTTATGCCTTTTACCTATATGTCACTAATAAGGCAGTTTAGAGTTTGTCTTTGGTGCGAAGATACTATAGTGCTAATAATCCATAATTTTAGAATATCAAGAATCTCTCTACATGACCCGAAATAGTAAATAATGCCTAACAAACTAGATGTTTCCTAATACTTCTCTGTTTGGTGTGCTGCACAAGAGAAAAGTATTTGAACTGACAGATTTTTAAAATTATAATGATAATTCATCTTACTCTAAACAGTCTAAAAGTCTTTCCTACAAATTTTCATGTTAGGGACATACCTGTGACTGTCTTTACCCCATTTAATGGACTTTGGCCCTTTGTGAAAGATCAGCTGACCATAGATGGATAGATTTACATTTGAGTTCTTGACTCTGTTCCATTGGTCTGTGTATCTGTTGTTGTACCAGTACCAGGCTGTTTTGACTACAGTGACTGTATAGTATTTTCTGAGATCAGGTAATGTGAGGCTTCCTCTTATATTATTTTTGTTACGGCACATTATCCTCATATGGGAACCAACAACAATTTGACAGTAACACAAAATTATTTTGTCTCATTCTATCAGGGTTTTCCAGAAAAACAGAATCAATATATCTATATATCTACATCTAGATATATTGATAGATAGATAATAAATAGATAATAAATAGCTAGATAGTTGTGTGTGGTGGAGTTGATTCTGACTATTAGCAACCTTATTAAATGACAGAGTACAACTGCCCCATAGGGTTTCCTAGGCTGTAGTCTTTATGGGAGCAGATTACCAGGTCTTTCTCCCATGGAGTGACTGATGGGTTTAAATTGCCAACCTTTTGGGTAGCAACCAAGTGCTTACTCGTTGCACCAGAGCTCTTTAGATACATAGATAAAATATCCTATACGTGATTTATTTTTATGAGATTGGCTCACATAGTTTTGGGGAGCCGGCAAGTCTGAAGTGTACGACAGGCTGCCAGACTAGAAATTCAGGCCAAATTTCTATGTTATAATTTTCAGGTGGAATTCCTTCTTCTCCTGGCCTTCAACTGATTGGATCAGGCACACCTACCATATAAAGTAGAGTCTACTTTACTTAAAGTCGACTGGATGTTAATCAAATCTACAAAATGCCTTCATAGCAAAATCTAGACTAGTATTTGACCAAACAACTGTGTGTGCTACCATAGCCAATTTGACACATAAAATTAACTATCACACTTATGTACCCAATAAAAAGAAGATTGTTATGAACATGTGATTTGGAGGGGTAAGAACACATTCTTTGACTTAAGAACACCTCTCTTTGGCAAAGAGGAACTAGTAGTTGAGGAAAAGAATAAACAAAAAAACAAACCCATTGCTGTCAAGTCAATTCCGACTCATAGCAACCCTATAGGACAGAGTAGAACTGTCCTATAGGATTTCCAAGGAGTGACTGGTGGATTCAATTTTTGGTTAGCAAAGAAGTAAGTGTGTATTAATCATGGTTAAACAAGCAATATGGCTATGAACCTCAAGTAAAAGGGTGATAGAGCGAATCTTTGAATTGGGTATTAACAGGATCTAGTATTTTCATTTAACATTATGCAAAAACAATACTATAACCTGCTTCAAACACCCATTGTAATATTTATCAGCACTTAAATGGTATTCTCAACTGTCAGATACTTCAGCTATCTGTAAGACATATTTTTCTTTTTTTTAAATCTTTTTTAAAAATAATAGTTTATTGAGTTTTTAGTGAAAGTTTACAGAGCAAATTAGGTTCCCATTTGACAATTTCCACATTAATTGTTCAGTGACATTAGTTACATTTATCACAATGTGTCAACATTCTCTTTAATTGTGTTCCATTTGTTTCCTTTCCAGTACTCTAGTTTCCCTGATACCTTATCTTCTCATCTTTGCTTTTGAGTAATTGTTGACCTTTCAATCTCATACTGATGATTTTTAAGTAGGCTACTGATCTTACTTTGTGTGCCAATCTGATATTTTGCTAAAAGATGATCTCGGGGGATAGGCTTGGTTCTAGATTTAAAGAGTGTCTCAGGGTAACAGTCTCTGAGAATCCTCTGTTCTCTACTGTTCCCGTTTGTGTGACTTTTTTCTTTTTAATAAGAATTTGAGTTTTGCTCCGTATTTTTCTCCCATTCTCTCTGGGACCAACTCTTGCAACCCTAGTCAGAATGGTTAGTGGTGGTAGCCTTGCACCATCTAGTTTTGGTCTCAGGATAGATGAGGTTGTGGCTTATGTAGACTTGTTTCTTCTCTGTGCTTTCGGTTACCTTATTAGTGTTTTGATCCTGGCGAGTAGAGAGCTGTAGTTGTGTCTTAGATGGCCACTAGCAAGCTTTTAAGAACCCACGTGCCACTCACTTCACTGGAATGCAGATCATGATTTTTGTGAACTATGTTATACCAATTGACTGAGTTGTTCCATGAGACTATGGTCGTAAGCCTTCAAACCCAGAAAACCAATCTTGGATGATATTTGGTTATGTCTAGGCAGTATCCATAATTGTGTCTTCAGTGAATAATTGTACCTGCACTCACGTATTTGTATTTACATGTCCCTATAGAGACTTCTATCACTTCTTACTTATGTACACACATGTACCTACCCATATACCAATTTGCCTATGCCCATCTGTATGTGCTCAAACACTCGTTTTTACTTTGGTTGTGCTGTGCTCACTACATCCACTTTTGGTGTCACTTTTCCCATCACCAAAAACAACTAGTGTCTACAGTATAAAGAGTACTTTCCCCACCTTCCCTCCTCTCCCTGGGAACCACTAATGAACATTTTTCTCTCTATATTTATCTATTCTTGTTTTCTTATAAAAGAGAGATCATACAATATTTGTGCTTATATGCTTATTTCACTTAGCATCATGCCCTCGAAGTCCATCCATGTTATTATATATTTCCTGGACTCATCAATGTTCTTTATGGATGTGTAGTATTCCTTGCTATGTATGTAGCACAATTTGCTTATCCATTCATCCACTGATGGACACTTCAGTTGTTTCCATTTATTTGCCATTGTGAATAAAGCAGCAATGAACAAAGGTATGCATATGTCTGTTCATGTCATTATTTTTAGGTCTTTAGGGTATATACCTAGGAGTGGGATTGCTGGATGATAGGATAGTTCTAGTTATAGTTTTTGAGAAAGTGCCGTACCATTTTCCATTTTACAGTCCCACCAGCAATGGATAAGAGTTCCAATCTCCCCAGTCTCCCACATCCTCACCAACATTTGTTCTTATCTATTTTTTTGTTTTATTTATTTATTTTTAATCAGTGCCATTTTAGCCAGGGTAAGCTAATATCTCATAGTAGTTTTGATTCACATTTCTGTAATGGCTAATGGGAGCCCTGATGGTGCAGTGGTTAAGAGCTACGGCTGCTAACCAAAAAGTTGACAGTTCAAATCCACTAGCTGCTCTTTGGAGACTTCATGGGGAAGTTCTACTCTGTCCTATAGGGTTGCTATGAGTCAGAATTGACTTAACAGCGATGGGTTTGGTTTTGGTTTAATGGCTTAGTGATCATGAACATCTTTACATATGTTTGTTGGCCGCTTGGACGTTCTCTTTGGTGAAGGTTCTGTTCATGTCCTTTGTCTATTTTGTGATTGGGTTGTTTGTATTTTTGTTGTTGAGTTGTTGCTATTTTCTGTAGATTTTAGAGATTAGACCCTTTTCAGATAAGTCATTTCCAAATATTTTCTCCCAGTCTGTAGATTGTCTATTTACTCTTTTAATAAAGTCTTTCAATGAGCATAAGTGTTTAATTTTCATGAGGTCCCATTTATCTATTTTGTCTTCTTCCATTTGTGCATTTGTTGTAATGTTTGTTATCCTATTTTTACAAATATTAGATCCCGTAGTTTTCCCCCTGTGTTGTCTTCTAGGAATTTTATGGTTTTAGGTTTAACATTTATATCTTTGATTAAGACATAATTTTTTTAACTAGACCTTGAATGGAGAATGTAAAACCTATTTTTAGTATTGTTCATATAATACATACTAGAATTATCATGTATACCTCAAGCTCTTCCAAATCAATTTTAAAATTCCCAGCTCTCTTAACTTTTCATATACAAACTAAATAATTTATAGCAAAATTGCAGCTTACAAAATTCAGTGTTTCATTGTTTCTGAAAGCAAATATTCTCTGTAGGAAAAAAAAAAAAAGGTTTTAGTCTCTAAGACTCTAGGAGTGAAAAAGAAAAAAGAAATTGCTACATGTCTTTTGTCTAATCATTGACATTTTAGATTTAAATTGCTAATTCCCTAGAGGAATTTTAAGCAATATGGATGGAATGGCTAAAATCAGATCATACAGGAGAAATTTCACTTATGCTATTCTAAGGAAGTAATTTTATATTTAAACTCAATTTTCATAACAAGTTTTTTTTTATTCTATGTTACTGTTGGATAAACCTTTGTATTCACTTTTCAACGTATTGCTAAGACCTAATGTTTTTATTTTTGTCCACTCTGAACTGCTGACAAAATTATTATCGTGCAGGCCTGCACATACTGTATACCCACCATTAAAAGATACAGTTTAATGTTCTTGTGCAATTACATGATAGCTGAACATTAAGAGTGGAAGCATGTGGATTTATGTCCACAGGCTAGAAATTGTGTGGACCTAATTAATTTAGGAATGTGTACCCCAGAGTAATTATGCAATCATATGGCTGTTGCTGTCCAGTTAATTCTGATTCATAGCAACCCTATAGGACAGAGTAGAACTGCCTCATAGGATTTCCACGGAAAGGCTGGTGGATTCATACAGCCAACCTTTTGGTTAGCAGCCAAGCTCTTAATCCTTACTCTACCAGGGCTCAATCAAGGAGGCAGTTATACCACATAAAAGCACTGATATCATAATATTATGAGTTTTAAAATTATAAATGTGTTTGGACACATATTTTAGGTTCATTTCCCTAACTATGACCATCTATTTATCCATTTAGAAAGATCTAAAGATTTAGATTAAGTCTACACAGTACCTGTGGGAGGCTCCAGATAAAGAAGGCAGATGCATAGGATCAGTGAGAATGCCACCCAGTAATTTTTTAATTAAATCTATATTTTTTAATTGTGATAAATACATATGTAACAAAACATTTGCCTTTTCAACATTCTTTACATGTACAGTTCAGTAACATTAAATTATGTCCATCATATTGTCATTCTTTAGGTAAGATTTCTAAAATGCACACTAATAAAGGACATTGCAGAGCAGTTCAGATGCAGTCAGATGTAAGGAATGAATTTAGTCATCTCTAAATTTATAAGGAATGATTTTTCTCAGTAATGTGTGCTCCAAGGAGAGAGTGGAAGAATAAAGAAGTAAAAGGGTCTTATTTCCTGTTGATGCTTGCAGAAGTTTCTTTTATATCTAGCAGTAATTTGTTATAACTAGGGAGGCAGTATGCACATGGGTTAGACCATGGATTAGAGCTCATGCTTTGAACTGGAGTGCCACTTCTCACTTATTAATCCTGTGACACTGGTTAATTACTTAACAGGTTTGTGTTTCAAAACTACAAAATTTGAATAATTATAGTGAGTTACTTCAAGGAGAAAGTCCTGGTTTTTTTTGGTGAATAATGACAGTCTGGGCACCAAGGTTATTATATCAGGTTTATATAATATTGTATCACTGGTGGGATGACAGACCTACTAGGTAATTTCATTATACAGATCTTGAAAGGATTCGCATTATTCTAAAATCATGAGTTAATGCCGGCATTTCCAATGTTGTTCTCATATCATAGTATTCCTTCCTTATTTCTTAGATTCTATAATATACATCAGTTTCTCCAATATGGAATATGTCAATTTAACAGAAAAATGTCATAATCCTAATTATGTACGTATGCTTAATATTGTTTGAAAAATTAGTTAAATTTAGATAGAATTAAAATAAATACAAATCCATAATCATAACTCTAGCATTTAACATATTGCTTTGAATGTCTGATACAAAAAAGACAAAAATCAGTAAGGATATAGGAGAGCTGAACCTCCAAAATTAACAAAATTGATTGAATTGACATAAATTGAATATTGGACCTAATCATAATAGAATCACATTTTTGAATGTACATGGAACATTAAAAAAAATTAGATCATATGCACATCCACAAAGAATCCACAACAAAGTTGAAAATTTTGAAATTATTTCAAGTATGTAATTAAACTAGATGTTTTATGATTCCATTTTAAGATGGTTAAAAAAAACACTAGCAAATAAAATTTAAAAAAATTAAACAAAAAGGAAATAATAAATGTAAGAATAGAAATAAATAAAAAAGCAAATAACCAGCTCAGTAACATACCACAATATATTTGTTTTTCATTTTTCCCTGCCTAACTTCCCAGACTCTTGATTCAATGATATGGCGTTGCTCAATAAAGTCTTAGCATGTAAGCTTTCCTTGAAATGTGGTCATAGAGGTTTCAGCAAATATAGAAGTCAGTGTCCTAGAGCTTTTTATGAGTCAAAGCTGGATCTAAAGAAATCTTTTGTGTGCAATTTATTGAAAGAGACAGTTAAACTGCCACAGTTGGTGTCAGAAGGGAGGGCAGTCTTGTGGACTGTGTTCCCACTAACATTGTAGCTGTCCTAAGTTTTACAAATATCAGGACACCTAATCAGTCATACGTGAATGTGTACAGGAAGATATTGAAAGTAGGGACTTTTCTAGGAAATGTAAACCATAATGTAACTGTTGCTGTTGTTGTTAGGTGCCATTGAGTCATAGCGACATTATGTACATTATGTACAACAGAACAAAACATTGCCCAGTCCTATGCCATCCTCATAATCGTTGCTATGGTTTAGCCCATTGTTGCAGCCACTGTGTCAACCCATCTCATTGAGGGTCTTCCTCTTTTCGCCGACCCTCTACTTTACCAAGCATGATGGCCTTCTCCAGGGACTGATCCCTCCTGAACACATATCCAAAATACATGAGAGGAAGTCCTGCCATCCTTGCTTCTAAGGAGAACTCTGGCTGTACTTCTTACAAGACAGATTTGTTCATTCTTCTTCATTACCATCAGTTCTTCATCATATGCTACCTCCTGAAATGGTTGAACATCTACCAATTCTTCTTGGTACTGTGACTCTGTGTATGTCTTCCATCTTCTTTTGATGCTTCCTGAAGTGTTCGACATTTTTCCTATAGAATCCTTCAGTACTGAAATTCAAGGCTTGAATTTTTTCCTCAGTTCTTTCAGCTTGAGAAATGCAGAGTGTGTTCTTCCCTTTTGATTTTCTAACTAAAGGTCTTTGCACATTTCACTGTAATACTTTACTTCATCTTCTCGAACTGCCCTTTGAAATCTTCTGTTCAGCTCTTTTACATCATCATTTCTTCCCTTCACTTTAGCAACTCTACTTTCAAAGGCAAGTTTCAGAGTCTCTTCTGCCATCCGTTTTCATCTTTTCTTTCTGTCTTTTTAATGACCTTTTGCTGTCTTTCTTTTTTTATTGTGCTTTAGATGAAGTTTTACAGAGCAAATTAGTTTCTCATTAAACAATACACATATTGTTTTGTGACATTGGTTGCCAACCTCGCAACATATCAACACTCTCCCTTTCTCAACCTTGGGTTCCCCATTTCCATTCATCCAACTTTCCTGTCCTCTCTTGCCTTCTCATCCTTGCTGAGCTGGTGTACCCATGGTTGAGCTATGAGTATTGCTATTTGTCTAATATTTTTGTCTGAAGGTGAACCTTAGGAGTGACTTCATTGCTGAGTTAAAAGTGTATCTGGGGGCCATACTCTGGGGGTTTCTCCAGTCTCTGTTCAACCAGTAAGGCTGGTCTTTTTTTTGTGAGTTAGAATTTTATTCTACAATTTTCTCCAGCTCTGTGCAGGAACTTCTATTTTGATCCCTGTCAGAGCAATAAGTGGTGGTAGCCAGGCACCATCTAGTTGTGCTGGACTCAGTCTGGTACAGGCTGTGGTAGTTTTGGTCCATTAGTCCTTTGGAATAATCTTTCCCTTGTGTCTTTGATTTTCTTCATTCTCCCTTGCTCCAAGTGGGATGGGACCAGTGGAGTATCTTACATGGCAACTTACAAGCTTTTAAGACTCGAGATGCTACTCACAAAAGTAGGATGTAGAACATTTTATTTATAAACTATGTTATGCCAATTGTTATGCCCTCAGTCCAGTAATTTGGTCCTCAGGGAGTTTGGATGTGTCTATGAAGCTTCTATGACTTTGCCTTGCTCAACTTGTGCTGACTTTTCCAGTATTGTGTACTGTGTTACACTTCACCAAAGCTACCACTAGTGTTTTTCCCTCCTCACACCCCCCTCTTGAAACCATCAAAGACTGTTTCTTTCTGTGTGTAAACCTTTGCATGAGTTTTTATAATAGTGGTCTCATATAGTATTTGTCCTTTTGTGATTGACCTATTTCACTCAGCATAACACCCTCCAAATTCATTCATGTTTTGAAATGTTTTGCAGATTCATTATTGCTCTTTATCATTGTGTGGTATTCCATTGTGTACATGTACCATAGTTTATTTATCTATTCGTCTGTTGATAAGCACTTAGGTTGTTTCCATCTTTTTGATATTGTGAATAATGCTGCAATGAACATGGGTGTGCATATGTCTATTTGTGTGATGGCTCTTACTTCTTTAGGATATATTCCCAAGAGTGGGATTGCTGCATCAATGATATTTCTATTTCTAACTTTTTAAAGAAGCACCATATCATTTTTGAAAATAGTTACACCATTTTGCATTTCCACCAGCAGTGTATAAGAGTTCCAATCTCACCACAGCCTCTCCAACATTTTTTTTTTTTTGATTTGTGCCAGTAATATCGGGGTGAGATGGTATCTCATTGTAGTTTTGATTTGCATTTCTCTAATGGCTAGTGATCATGAACATTTCCTCATGTGTCTGTTCGCTGCCCAAATGTCTTCTTTGGTAAAGTTTCTGTTCATATCATTTGCCCATTTTTTTATTGGTTTTCTTGTCTTTTTGTTGTAGAGGTGTTGGATTTTCCTATAGATTTTAGAGATTAGACCTTTGTTGGATATGTCATAGCCAAAATTTTTTTCCCAGTCTATAGGTTCTCTTTTTAATCTTTGATGAAATCTTTTGATGAGCATAAATGTTTAATTTTTAGCAGATCAGTTATCTAGCTCATCTTCTGGTGTTTGTGTAATTGTTAGTTATGGTTTGTATCCAATTTATGGTGTGTATCAGGGTCTGTAGCGTTGGCCCTATTTTTTCTTCTATGATCTTTATAGTTGTTTGTTTTATATTTAGGTCTCTGATCCACTTTGAATTAGTTTTTGTGCATGGTGTGAGGTATGGTCCTGTTTTATTTTTTGACAGATGGACATCCAGTTTTGCCAGCACCATTGGTTAAAAAGACTTCTTTTCCCCATTTAATGGACTTTGAGCATTTGTTGAAGATCAGGTGACCATAGGTGGATGGGTTTATATCTGGATTCTTGATTCTGTTCCATTGGTCAATGAGTCTGTCATTGTACTAGTACCGGGCTGTTTTGACTACAGAAGCTGCATGAACCTGTTGCTGTTGAGTCGATTCTGACTCATAGCGACCCTATACCAACCCATAGGGTTTACAAGGATTGGCTGGTGGATTTGAACTGCTGACTTTTTGGTTAGCAGCTGAGCTCTTAATCACTGAGTCACCAGGGCTTTCAATAGCTGTATAGTAGGTTCTGAAGTCAGGTGGTGCCAGGACTCCTACTTTGTTCTTCTTCAATAGTACTTTACTTATCTGGGATCTCTTTCCTTTCCATATAAAGTTAGTGATTAGTTTTCCTATCTCATTAAAAAATGCTGTTTGTATTTGGATCAGGATTGCATTGTATTTGTAGATTGCTTTGGGTAGAATTGACATTTTTACAATGTTGAGTCTACCTATCCATGAGTGTGGTATGTTTTTCCATTTATGTAGGTTCATTTGGTTTATTACAGTGGTGCTACATAGTTTTCTTTGTAGACATCTTTTACGTGACTGGTTAGATTTGTTCTTAAGTTCGTTGTTGTTGTTGTTTTTTTTTTTTAGGGGCTATTATAAATGGTATTGCTTTCCTGATTTCCTTTTCATAGTTCTCTTTATTGGCATATAGGAATCCAAATGATTTTTGTATATTGATCTTTTTTCCTGCTTCTCTGCTGAACCTTTCAATTAGTTCCAGTAGTTTTCTTGTGGAGTCTTCTGGGTTCTCTATGTATACTATCGTATTATTTGCAAATATGGATAGTTTTACTTCTTCCTTACTGATTTGGATACCTTTATTTCTTTATCTTGCCTTATTGCTCTAGCTAGGACTCACACAACAATGTTAAATAGGAGTGCCGATAAAGGGCATCCTTCTCTTGTTGCTTTTCTCAGAGGGAATATCTTCAGCCTCTCTCCATTGAGAATGATGTTGGCTGTTGGTTTTGTATAGATGCCCTTTATTATGTTGAGAAATTTCCCTTCTATTCCTATTTTATTGAGAGTTTTTATCAGGAATGGGTGTTGGACTTTATCAACTGCCTTTTCTGTGTTGATTGAGATGATCATGTGATTATTTTCTTTTGTTATATTTATGTGGTGGATTACACTGATTGATTTTCTGATGTTGAACCATCCTTGCATACCTAGTATGAATTCCACTTGGTCGTGGTGTATTATTTTTTTGATATAATGCTGAAATCTATTGGCTAGAATTTCATTGAGAATTTTTGCATCTGTATTCATGAGAGATATTGGTCTGTAATATTCTTTTTTGTGGTGTCATTGCCTGGTTTTGGTATCAGGGTTATGCTGGCTGCATAGAATTAATTTATAAGTGTACTTTCATTTGCTATGCTTTGAAATAGTTTGAGTAGTACTGGTGTGAGTTCTTCTCTGAATGTTTTGTAGAATTCACCAGTGAAACCATCTGGGCCAGGACCTTTTTTTGTTGGAAGTTTTTTTTTTTTTTTTAATTACCTTTTCAATCTTTTCTCTTTTTATGGGTCTGTTCAGATTTTCTGCTTCAGTTTGTGTTAGTTTAGGTACTTAGTGTGTTTCTAGAAATTTACCCATTTCCTGTAGTTTTCAAATTTGTTGGAGTATAGTTTTTCATAGTACTCTGTTATGATCCTTTTTATTTCAGTTGGTTCTTTGTAATGTTCCCCATTTTGTTTCTTATTTGGGTTATTTGCTTCCTCTCCTGTTTTTCCTTTGTCAGTTTGACCAATAGTTTGTTGATTTTGTTGATCCTGTCAAAGAGTCAACTTTTAGTTTTGTTGATTCTTTCTATTGTTTTTCTATTCTCTATTTCATTTATTTCTGCTCTGATCTTTATTGTTTCCTTTCTTCTGGTGGCTGTAGGTTTCTTTTGCTGTTCTCTTTCTATTTGTTCGAGTTGTATTGCTAATGTTTTGATTTTGTCCCTTTCTTTTTTTTGATGTGTGCATCTATTGCTGTAAATTGACTTCTGAGCACTACCTTTGCTATGTCCCAAAAGTTTTGGTAAGATGTGTTTTTGTTCTCATTTGATTCTAGGAATTTTTTTATTACATACTTGATTTCTTCTTTTACTCAGTGGTTTTTAAACAGGTTGTTATTCAGTTTCCATGTAATTGATTTTTTTCCTTTCTCTTTTTATTAACTTCTACTTTTATGGCATTGTGGTCAAAGAAGACACTCTATTTTCTCACTGTTTTGGATTTTGTTGAGGGTTGCTTTGTGGCCTAAAAAGTGATCTATTCCGGAGAACATTCCATGTGCATTGGAGAAGAATATATACTTTGCTGCTGTTGCAGAAATGTTCTATATATAGCTGATTTCAAGTTGAGTTGTTGGGCTGTTTGCAGCATGAACTGGGGCCACTGGGGTGAGTCCAGGGGGCAGTTCAGGGAGGGGTCCGTGGGTCCAGTAGTTCCTGCCAGTGCTGCTCAGGGGTGTGGTGCTTGCAGTGCAGTCCAGATAGGCAGGAGGGAAGGGAGAGGATATGATGCGCAGAGCTAAGTGGGTGAGAGAAGAGAAAGAAACAGAAGCAAAAAAAAAAAAAAAAGAAGGAAAAATACTAAATAAAATTGCTGTGTGGTGGGATTCAGAGTTGGGGGTGGCCTCAGACTATGGGAAACCATGTGCTGGTGGCTGTCTAGCCAAGTGATGAGCCCAGCCCTGCGAGAAGGGGCAGGGATGGTGCACTGGGCTAGGTAGGCAGGAAACAGAAAAGGAAGGAAGGGAGAGAGAGAGAAAAAACAGAAAAGGAAAGAAACTAAAAAAAAGAAAAAAAAATTGCGCTGAGGGAGCTACCCTGTGATGGTGGCACGGAACCAGGGAGGCCATGTTCTGGTGGCTCTCTAGCCAAGTGACGCAGCACTGCCCATCAAGAAGGGCCAGGGACAGCACATGGGGCTTGTTGGGTGGGAGAAAGGAAAGGAAAGGAAGAATAGAGAAAGAAGAAAAAATATATATGTAGTGCTGAAGGAGCTGGCTGGTGGGGGCAGCAGGGACCTGGAGGAGCCATGTGCTGGTGGCTGTCTAGCTGAATGATGCAACACTTCCCATGAGGAAGGGGCAGGGGCAGCACACAGGGCTAGACGGGCAGGAGACAGGAAAGGAAGGGAGGGAGAGAGAGACAATAAACAACAACAACAAAATATGGCGCTGAGGGAGCTGGCTGGTGGGGGCGATGCAGACCTGGGGAGGCCATGTGCAGGTGGCTCCCTAGCTAAGTGGTGCAGCACAGCCCATTGAAAGTGCTTGTTTTCTGACCGTTTGTTTGTTTTTCGAGAGAGATGATTGACTCTCAACCATTCATAAATTAAAACCAAAGCAACTATAAGATCAAATATTTGGAAGTCTAAGTGAAAATTAAGGCAGTAAGCAGTGGTTAAGAGCTATGGCGAGCGACAGCTACTAACCCAAAGGTCGGCAGTTTGAAATCACCAGTGTCTCCTTGGAAACTCTGGGGGATTCTACTCTGTCCTATAGCGTTGCTATGAGTCGGAATCGACTCTAGGCCACAAGTTTTTTTTTTTTTTTGATTTAATCAAAATTATTTATGGAAGAGTAACCATGTCAAAAATATATCTGAAAACTTGGAGAGGTTGCCAAAGCAATAGACAATGGGAAACATAGATGAATAGTTTTTTTCATTTTCTATTTCTAAAAATAAAAATAAATGAACCTCATTGTTGTTGTTGTTATGTGAAGTCGAGTACGTTCCAACTCGTAGTGACCTTATGTTTAATGCAACCAAGTACTGGTAGGTCCTGTGCCATCCTCACAATTGTTGTTATGTTTGAGCACATTATTGCAGTGACTGTGTCAGTCCATCTTGTTGAGGGTCTTCCTCTTTTTCATTGACCCTGTATTTCACCAAGCATGATATCCTTCTCCAGGTATTGTTCCCTCCTGATGACATGTCCAAAGTAAGTGACACAAAGTTTCACCATCCTTGCTTCTGAGGAGCATTCTGGTTGTATTTCATCTAAGATGGACTTGCATCTTTTCTGGCAGTCCGCAGTCTATGCAAAATTATTCCCCAACACCACAATTTGAATGCATCAATTTTTCTTTTGTCTTCCTTATTCATTATCCACCTTTCACTTGCATATGAGGTAATTGAAAATACCATGGTTTGGGTCAGGCGCCCCTTAATCCTGAAGGCAACATCTTTGCTTTTTCACACTTTAAAGAGGTTTTTTGCATCAGATTTGCCCAATCCAATGCATCATTTGATTTCTTGACTGCTGCTTCCATTGGTGTTGATTGCTGATCCAAATAAAATGAAATAATTGGCAAAATCAATATTAAATAAACCTTGTATCTCCAAAAGTTGTAGAAATAAAAATAAGAAAACATTCTTCAGAAAGAATGTGAAAATATTTAAATCATAAATTGTTTCACAAACAATAGGATTGACAAAAGAGAGTTCTTTGACAAAAGAAAATCAATTTTCTTCCCAGTATATTAAGAAAAATGGGTTTAAAAAAGTATATAAAATTAAGAAGCAGATCTACTCACAAATATGGCTTAATTTTTAAAAATCTATAAAATATTTAATTGAGATATATGTTATTAATTTGAATAGAATATAGAAAAATAATTTTTAATAACACTGTAAATTTCCAAACATGGACCAAGGAGACAAACAACAAATAAACTTGAGAATCAGAGAAGTCTATTTTCAAAGTCAAAATCAAGTTCATGGTGAAGGGTAAGACAGTACACAATACTGGTGAAGCCAGCACAACTTGTACAAGGAAAGGTCACGAAAGCTCCATAGACACATCCAAAATCCCTGAAGGACCGAATTTCTGGGTGGAGGGCTGTGGGGACCATGGTCTCAGGGAACATCTAGCTCAATTGGCATAACACAGTTTCTAAAGAAAATGTTCTACATTCTACTTTGGTGAGTAGTGTCGGGGTCTTAAAAGCCTGTGAGCAGCCATCTAAGATACTCCACGGGCCTCACCCCTTTGGGAGCAAGGGAGAATGAGGAAAACAAGATACAAGGGAAAGATTAGGCCAAAGGACTAATGGACCACAACTACCACGGCCTCCACCAGACTAAGTCTAGTACAACTCGATGGTGCCTGGCTACCACTACTGACTGCTCTGACAGGGATCACAACAGATGGTCCCGGACAGAGCTGGAGAAAAATGTAGAACAAAATTCTAACACAAAAAAACAGACCAGATTTACTGGCCTGACAGAGACTGGAGATAGCCCGAGAGTATGGCCTCTGGACACCCTTTTAGCTCAGTAATGAAGTCCCTCCTGAGGTTCACCATTCAGCCAAAGATTAGACAGCCCCATAAACAAAACGACACTAATGGGGCACAGCAGTCCAGGGACAAGGAATAGAAGGCAGGAGGGGACAGGAAAGCTGGTGATAGGGAACCCAAAGTTGAGAAGGGACCTTGTTGACATGTCATGGGGTTGTTAACCATTGTCATAAAACAATATGTGTACTGTTTAATGAGAAACTCTTTGTTCTGTAAACCTTCATCTAAAGTACAGTAATTTAAAAAAAAAGTTAAATTCAAACGAAAGAAAAGTATCCCTGCAAATTATCTCTAGGACTAGATAGTTTCATTGGTCTTTTCATTTTTGTCAAACATTAATTTCCCTGCCATTGCCATGTGGACAATTCCAGGACAAAAGTAAAATAAAAAACTCCCATATCACTTTATGAAAATCATCATCATGTTAAATTCTGGTAGAACATAAAAATACGATACTTCTCACAAACATAATGTAATTTATTTATTTATTTTTATTTTTTTCTGTTGTACTTCAGTTGAAGGCTTACAG
>NW_004444022.1:11920310-11926500 GCF_000243295.1 Trichechus manatus latirostris
CATTTTCACAATGTTGAGTCTGCCTATCCACAAGCATGGTATGTTTTTCCATTTATGTAGATCCCTTAGGGTTTCATCCAGTAGTGTTTTGTAGTTTTCTTTGTATAGGTCTTTTACATCCCTGGTCAGATTTATTCTTAAGTATTTTATCTTTTTAGGGGCTAATGTAATTTTTAAAATAATATAGTGGAAATCAAGTGCTGAACAAAACAACCACCGTTTGTGGGAGTGTAAATTGATTTGGCAATATACAACCCAACCTTAAACATGTTCTTTCTTTATAATGCAGTTTTTCCACTCATGGACTTTTAATCTAAGGAAATAATCAAAGCTACCTTCAAATATTAAACTATTTTTATCACGTGTTTATAATAATAGTGATAAATTGGAGCTAATCAAGATATCTCACACTGTAATTCCACAATGTCTAAAATGAGCGTGTCTTGGTTAGAAACACTAGAAATTATTAGCAATAATTATATATTCAAAAAAACGTAAATTTTATAATTAGAAAAAATCATTAAATATTTTAATGTTTTCATTTTCAGTTATAATACATTTATACTTGAGGTGACATATTGATAGCTGGGAGAGTATGTGAATTATCTCTTAATTATAATACATTTATTGATTATTTAAGAAAGGAACTGTCTCATGTTTCGCTCCTAATTTCTGGTGGCTGCCAGCAATCCTTGGTATTTCACTAAGACATCAGTGTTCCAAGCGTGGTTTGCAGAATTATAATAGTAAGATATCATTTACCTTTTTCACTGTGTTCATATTTGCACTGATGGTGCAAAAGTAATGGTGGATAAAACTGCTGGTAAATTAGCACAAGTCAAAGTCGTGCCCCCAAACTGTAGTAGTATCATTGTGTTCTTCATCACCAAAAACTTGCTATAAAAAAATAATTTAAATTTCTGTCTCACTTAAGATTGTCCTTGAAGAAGTAATAAAATATTAATTTTGTTAAATCTTGATGCTTGAGTATATATCTTTAATATTTTGTATGCCAAAATAGGAAATATCATTAAAGTGTTTCTACTGTGTACTGAAGTATGATGGTTGTCGCTAGGAAAAGCATTGTGTGATTTATGAGTTGGAATCAACTCGAAGGCAACGGGTTTGGTTTTTTTTGGTTTAGCTGATCTAGCTGTTTTGTGTGTGTGTGTGTGTGTGTGTGTGTGTGTGTGTGCGTATAACATCATTTTTCCTTAAAGAAAATCTAACAGATAACTTTTGGTATTCAGACGTGGATGTATGCCACACATTTTCTGCAACGAACAAAGTGAGCCTGTAACTTCAAGTTATTTATTTATTTATTTTTATCAGTAATAAAATTTGGACCTTCAAGTGAAAATGAGAATTAGAATTTTGGAAATTATAAATCGCTGTGGGCTTGACAACTATCTGAGGTTTAAAGGCTTTACTGATGAGAAAGACAGCAATATTAAAAAATATGGCTTTTTGTGATTGTATAGTGAAATGTGCCAAATATTTGGATGATCTGCATAACTCAGTGAACCAATATCTTCCAAATAATCAAGTGCTTGTTGTTACAAAATCATGTATGAAAAAGAAATCCATGCAAAATCAATGGATTTTGCAGAGTAAAATTAACTGATTGTTTTAGAATCCCCATTGCAACTAACCTTTAAGAAACTACCATTTGCTGAATTTTCCTATGATATCTATTATCACATTTTCATTCCTCTATGTAATACCCCATTATCATATTTCTGATTATATGTTCATTTGAGTATCAACTTTCTTTGTTTATATCAACTAAAACAATGTAGTGTACAGATTTAATGTAGAAACAGACACGAGAAATCAACTGTTTTTTATTAAGCCAGACATTACAGAGATATGAAAACATGTAAAAAACCCCACTCTTCTCAATAAGATATTTGTTTGGGAAAACAGTTTTTTTTTAATTAAAAAGTTATGCATGCCAGCATGTAATAATTTTATTAATTTTCATGATTTCTAAGTAAATATTTCTCAATTTAATTTTAATATGATAAATGTTAATAAACATAGCCCACACAAACATCATATATTTGAGGTCTTCAATAATTTTTATAGAGTTTAAAGGGGTCCTGAGACCAAAATGTTTGAGAACTATTGCCCTAAGCTTTTATTAATAAAGTTATTAGTAGATTATAGTCTTAATGTTTGCCAGGATCAGAAGTTCCCACGGTTTAGTGTAGTTGTCCTTGGGAAAGAACACCACATCTGATCTTTGTGTCTTTGCTAAATAACGGAGCCATAGTCTGACCTTCCACAGGTGGAATTAAATGAGTGTTCAGTTGTCTTATTGAACAATAACAACTATAGGAGAAGTGGGCAACACGGTGCTGTAGACAGAAGCACCACGTAGTCCCTCCACAACAAAGATCCAAAAAACTAAGTCAGAGACACACGTCAGTCCTGAAACCCTAAGCATCAAATGAAGAGATGAAGAACTCAGCCAAGCACCGAATGAAATAAGAAACTGACAGAGAACCGAGAGCGAGGAGAGATACATGCAGAGGTCCCCTATCAGCTAATGCAGCATGGATCGGCCATCTTGGACTCCTACTGGAGATCAGCAAATGGGGAGAACGAGAAGACAGCTTCACAGAGCTTCCAGCAGGAGACAGAACAACTGGTAACCAGCGATATATGCTTTCCCATCCCCCACCCTTCTTCACCGCCACTAGGCCTCTTCTGCTTCCTGTGGCCACAGTTTCTTGACTGGGAAGCACTGGCTTTACCTCAGTCTTGCTAGTATTCCATCCGCACTGGCCGGCTCCATGAGTGCCATCTGTTGGCTGCTGGTGTTGCTTTTTTCCACTTTTTTAGATTTCTTCCTTACCTCTCACCACCTCCCCCTCCTTTCTCTCAAATACCTGGCTTCATGTGCCGTCTTTGCTTCTTCCTGAAAGGCTTCAAAACACCACTCGACAGTGTAACTGCTTCCAAGCTTGTGCTGCCGTGCTGGTGGGATCTCAGGCTTTTTTTGTTTGTTTGTTCTGTTCTGATTGGTTTGTTTGTTTTCTTTTTCTTTTCTCGGCTTGCGTGCCCCTTCTAGCGGGGTAGTACTGAGCAGCTTGGGAGCTACTGCCTTATACTGCGAAGACGTGTAGTGGTATCCCTGGGGGCATTTCTTTTTTCTTGTTTTTTTGGTTTTGTTTTTTTTTTTTGTTTCTTTGATATGTTTTTCTCTCTCTCTGTTTCCCTTTTTGTCTTTCTTCATTTCTCAGTTTCTTGTCTCTGTAAACTTACCTTCTTTTCCTGTCTCCTGAATACCTGGCACTGTTTGACACCTCCACCCCTTCTAGCCAGGCTGTACTTCATGGCCTGAGAGCAACTTCCCCAGTCCTTGCAGTTACACCAGTGGGTTTCCTGGGGGATTTTCTTTTTTTTCTTTTTTTCTAATTTTTATTTATTCAGTTTTTCTTTTACATTTTTTCTTTTTCTTTTTCTCCATTTCTCAGTCTCTCATCTCTCTACTCCAAAAGCAAGCTCCCTTAGCACTCTTTTTTGTTTGTGGGTATGCTTCTGGCTCCTGTTCCTCCCTCCTCTTTCCCATACCCATCTTAGCTCCACACATCACAATCTCTCCCCTCCTTCCTGCCTACCTGCACCGTGTGCTGAACATCACACCGCCCAAGCAGCACAGGCACAGCCTACCAGAACCTGCCCCATACTGATTCCTGGCCTGCCTTGTCGGTCCTAGTACATGCCACAAACAACTCATCCCAGAAACTCCCTTTCAGCTGGACCTGCCCTACTCTACCATACCTTAACAACTGACCCTACCCATTGGAGAAGGAGGTGAAAAGTATTGTGCCTACAGATGAGAAAACAACAAAGAATGCATAGCCCACCTGCTCAGACATAACCAAATAAAACAAAAAAGCAGGACAAAAAAAAAACAAAAAACAAATCTACAATCAATAAGCAAGGAAAATAACTACTGAATGCCTGAAAGACAGCAGAAAATATCAAAATATATATAAAAACAGGACAAGATGGTTCCAGTAGGCATCCAAAATAAAACACCAGATGACTGCCCAGCAGAAATAAAAAGCACTAGAACTACATGATAGGGAATTCAAATCTCTAATATTCAGAGCTATCAAAGAGTTGAAACATAAAGCAGACAAAGATGAGGAAAAACGAGATAAATTCATGGAAAAGGCAGACAAATTCATGGAAAATACAGACAAAAAAAGTAAGAATTCAGGAAAATAACACAGGAGAAAAATTCCAAAATAAATTCACAAGTAGAAATCATACAAAAACAATTAGAAATCCAAAAAATAATCAATAAGATTTCAAAAATGGACTGTGTCATAGAAGTGCTGAGGGCAAGTTTGAAATGATGGAAGACAGGATCAGCGAAATTGAAGACAAACATATGGATAAACTCCAAGGAAAAATCAGAAAAAAAGAATGAAGAAACCCTCAGAATTATATGGGATACAATCAAAAGCAAAAATTTTCGAGTGATAAGAGTTCCAGAACAGGGGGAAAACACAGAAAACACAGAAAGGATCATTGAAGAACTACTGACAGAAAACTTCCCTAATATTATGACAGATGAAAAGCTGACCATCCAAGAAACTCAGTGAATCCTATATAGGATAGACCCAAAAGAAAATCACCAAAGCATATCATAAGCATGCTCATTAAAACCAAACACAGACAAAGAATCCTGATAACAGCTTGAGCAAAACAAAAAGTCACATATAGAGGAAAAACAATAAGACTAAGCTCGGATTATTCAGCAGAAACCATGTAGGCAAGAAGGCAATGGTATGACACATATGAAACCTTGAAAGAAAAAAATTGCCAGCCAAGAATTATATCCTGCAAAACTATCATTCAAATACAATGGTGAAATTAGGACATTTTCAGATAAACAGAAAATTAAGGGACTATGTAAAAACGAAACCAAAATTGCAAGAATTATTAAAGGGAGTCCTTTGACCTGAGAAAAAACAACATCAGACCACAGGCTGAAGCTAGGTCGCAGGATTGTAGCAGCCAGATACCAACCTAGGAAATGAACTCTCAAGGAATATCCAAAACAAAAAGAATTACAACAGGGAACCAGTGAGGTAAATCTGTAAACAACAACTACATCAGAACAATAAAACAGAGAATATAAGGTGTAGGTATAGAACCTTCTAATGCAGAGGAAGGCAAGGCAATATCAAGTAATAATAAAGTGGTTCAAACCTAGGAAGATAAGGGTAACCACAAAGAAAGTTAAAAAACCTACTCATCAAAATAAAGAAGAAAAACACAAAGTTTCAGTAAAAACAAAACCTACAAAAACAAAAGAAATGAAAAAAAAAATCCACAAACAAAAGGAATTCAGCACAGGAGAGTAAGAGAAACAAAGAAAACATCAGCACGACAAAAACACTAGAAAAGGACAGCAATACACTCAGACCTATCAATAATTACACTGAATGTCAATGGCCTAAATGAACACATAAAGAGATGTAGAGTGACAGAATGGATTAAAAAAGCAGGATCCATTAACAAGCTGTCTACAAGAGACCCACCTTAGAAACAAAGATGTAAATTTATTAAAAATCAAAGGATGGAAAAAAATATATCAAGCAAACAACTACCAAAAAAGAGGAGGAGTGGCAGTAATAATCTCAGATAAAATAGACTTTAAAACAAAATCCACGTTAAAAGAGAAAGAAAGACATTATACAATGATTAAGGGGATGATCCATCATGAAGACATAACCATAATAACCATCTACACACCCAATGACAGGGCTCCAAAATACATAAAACAAACTCTAACGGCTCTGAAAAGAGAAATTGACAGTTTCATGATAATAGTAGGAGACTGCAACACACCACTCTTGGTAAAGGACAGAAAATCGAGAAAGAAACTCAACTAAGATACAGAAGACCTAAAGGGCACAATCAGCCAACTTGACCTCATAGACATATATAGAACACTCCACCCAACAGCTGCAAAGGACACATTCTTTTCCAAATCACATGGAACGTTCTCCAGAATAGACCAATTCTTAGGCCACAGAGCAATCCTCAACAAAATCCAAAACACGGAGATAATACAAAGTATCTTCTCTGACCACAATGCCATGAAGGTAGAAATTAACAATAGGAAGAGCAAGGAAAAAAAATCAAACACATGGGAACTGAATAA
>NW_004444022.1:11926731-11951354 GCF_000243295.1 Trichechus manatus latirostris
AAAAAAAAAAAAAAAAGCCCACAACCACCAGAAGAAAGAAATAATAAAGATCAGAGGAGAAATAAATCAAATAGAGAATAGAAAAAGAATTAACAAGACCAAAAGTTGGCTCTTTGAGAGGATCGACAAAATTGACAAACCACTAGCTGGACTGACAAAAGATAAACAGGAGAGGATGCAAATAACCCAAATAAGAAATGAAATGGGGGACATTACAACAGATCCAACTGAAATAAAAAGGATCAAAGAGTATTATGAAAAACTATACTGCAACAAATTTGAAAACCTAGATGAAATGGATAAATTTCTAGAAACACACTACCTACCCAAACTACCCCAAAGTGATGTTGAAAATATGAACAGACCCAAAATAAGAGAAGAGATTGAAAAGGTAATTAAAAAAAACTCCTAATGAAAAAAAGCCCTGGCACAGATGGCTTCACTAAACTTTCAGAGAAGAGCTTATTCCAGTACTACTCAAACTATTTCAGAACATAGAAAAGGAAGCAGCACTTCCGAATTCATTCTATGAAGCCAGCATAACCCTGATACCAAAACCAGGAAAAGATGCCACAAAAAAAGAAAATTACTGACCAATATCTTTCATGAATATAGATGCAAAAATTCTCAACAGACTTCTAGCCAATAGAATTTAGCATCATATCAAAAAAATAATACACCACGACCAAGTAGGATTCATGCCAGGTATGCAAGCATGGTTCAACGTTAGAAACTCAGTCAATGTAATCCTCCACGTAAATAAAAAGAAATTAAAGACTCAAATGATCATCTAAATCAATGCAGAAAAGGCAATAGACAAAGTCCAACACCCATTGCTGATAAAACTCTCAATAAAATAGGTATAGAAGGGAAATTTCTCAACATAATAAAGGGCATCTATGCAAAACCAACAGCCAATATCATTCTTAATGGAGAGAGGCTGAAAACATTCCCCTTGAGAACAGGAACAAGACAAGGATGCCCTTTATCACCACTCCTATTTAACATTGTACTGGAAGTCCTTGCTAGAGCAATACAGTAAGAAAAAGGGTATCCAAATTGGTAATGAAGAAGTTAAACTGTCCCTGTTTGCAAATAATATGATATTAAAAATACAAAACCCTAAAGACTCCATGAGAAAACTACTGGAACTAATAGATTCAGCAGAGTAGCAGGATACAAGATAAACATACAACAATCATTTGGATTCCTATACACCAATAAACAGAATGATGGAAAGCAAATCAGGAAAACAATACCATTTATAATAACCCCTCAAAAAATATTTAGGAATAAATCTAATCGGGGTGTAAAAGACCTATACAAAAAAAACTACAAAACACTACTCCAAGAACGCTAAAGGGATCTACATAAGTGGAAAACATACCATGCTCATGGATAGGTAGACTCAACGCTGTGAAAATGACAATTCTACCGAAAGCAATTTATAAATATAATGTAATCTCAATCCAAACATCAGCAACATTCTTTAAAGAGATGGAAAAATTAATCATTAACTTTATATGGAAAGGGAAGAAGCCCTAGATAAGTAAAGCACTACTGAAGAAGAAGAATAAAGTAGGAGGACTCACACTACCTGACCTCAGAACCTACTATACAGCTACGGTAGTCAAAATAGTCAAAACAGCCTGGTACTGGTACAACGACAGATACATTGACCAATGGAACAGAATTGAGAACCCAGATGTAAATCCATCCACTTACGGTCACCTGATCTTCGACAAGGGCCCAAAGTCCATCAAATGGGGAAAAGACAGTCTCTTTAACAAATAGTACTGGCAAAACTGGATGTCCATCTGCAAGAAAAATGAAACAGGACCCATATCTCATACCATACACAAAAACTAATTCAAAATGGATCAAAGACCTAAATATAAAGCTAAAAACTATAAAGTTCATAGAAGAAAAAAATAGGATCAACACTAGAGGCCCTAATGCACGGCATTAACAGGATACAAAGCATAACCAACAACACACAAACTCCAGAAGACGAACTAGATAACTGGATCTTCTAAAAATTAAACACTTCCGCTCATCAAAAGACTTCACCAAAAGAGTAAAAGGAGAACCTACAGACTGGGAAAAAATTTTTGGACATTACAAGTTAGACAAAGTTCTACTCTCTGAAATTATCAAGAAAGTTCAACACCTCTACAACAAAAAGACAAATAACCCAATTAAAAAATCGGCAAAGGAAATGAACAGGCACTTCACCAAAGAAGACATTCAAGCGGTCAACAGACATATGAGGAAATGCTAGCAATCACTAGCCATTAGAGAAATGCAAATTAAAACCACAATGAAATACCATCTCACCCTGGCATTACTGGCAGGAATCAAAAATACTGGAAATAACAAATGTTGGAAAGGCTGTGGGGAGATCAGAACTCTTATTTTACTGCTGGTGGGAATGCATAATGATATAACCGTTTTGGAAAATGATATGGCGCTTCCTTAGAAAGCCAGAAATAGAAATACCACACAATCCAGCAATCCCACTTCTAGGAATATATCCTAGAGAAATAAGAGCTGTCACACGAATAGACGTATGCACTCCCATGTGCATTACAGCATTGTTCACAATAGCATAAAGGTGGAAACAACTTAGATGCCCATCAACAGATGAATGGATAAACAAACTAGGGTACATTCATACAATGGAGTATTATGCAACAATAAAGAACAATGATGAATCTGTGAAGTATCTCATAACATGGGTGAAACTGGAGGACATTATGCGGAGTGAAATAAGTAAATCACAAAAGGGCAAATATTGTATGAGACCTGTACTGTAAAAACTCATGAAAAAGTTTACACACAGAAAGAATCTTTGTTGGTTACGAAGGATGGGAGGGGTGGGGGCGGAAAAACTAAATAGACAATAGATAAGTGGTCACTTTCGTGAAAGGTAAGACTGTACATAATACAGGGGAAGCCAGCACAACTTGTACAAGGAGAGGTCATGGAAGCTCCATAGACACATCCAAACTCCCTGAGGGACTGAATTGCTGGGTGGCGGGCTGTGGGGACATGGTCTCAGGGAACATCAAGCTCAATTGGCATAACACACTTTATAAAGAAAATGTTCTACATTCTACCTTGGTGAATAATATCTGGGGTCTTAAAAGCCTGTGAGCAGCCATCTGAGATACTCCACTGGTCTCACCCCTTTGGGAGCAAGGGAGAATGAAGAAAACAAGATACAAGGAAAAGATTAGTTCTAAGGACTAATGGACCACAACTACCACAGCCTTCACCAGACTGAATCCAGTACAACTAAAGTGTGCCTGGCTACCACCACTGACTGCTCTGACAGGGATCACAGCAGATGGTCCCAGACAGAGCTGGAGAAAAATGTAGAACAAAATTCTTACTCACAAAAAAGACCGGATTTACTGGCCTGACAGAGACTGGAGAAACCCCAAGAGTGTGGCCCCCGGACACCCTTTTAGCTCAGAGGTGAAGTCACTCCCGAGATTCACCGTTCAGCCAAAGATTAGACAGCCCCATAAAACAAAACAAGACTAATGGGGCACAGCAGTCCAAGGACAAGGACTAGAAGGCAGGAGGGGAGAAGAAAGCTGGTAATAGGGAACCCAAGGTTGAGAAGGGACAGTGTTGACATGTCGTGAGTTTGTTAATCATTGTCATAAAATAATATGTGTACTGTTTAATGAGAAACTGTTCTGTAAACCTTCATCTAAAGCACAATAAAAAAAAAACAAACCCAACTATAATGAGTTTCACATGACTTCAAGGAATGGATGACATCTAAATCAGGAATTATTTCCCTCTGAAGCTTGGACCCATCTTGATTCTGGCCCTTCTTTTAGCCCTGGTTATTTTCTCCTTTTCACCTTCACCTTTTTTAAAATTCTGTTTGTAGCAGTTCTCTTCTCTCTCTGTCTCTCCCTCTCTCTGTCTCATCTTTCTCTAACTTCTATCTTGTCTCTCTCTGTCCATCGCTTTTTCTCTGAAATATCAGTGCATTCAGTTTAAAATGGCCTGTGTGTATGATCAAACTCTTAGAGCAACCCTGGATCTTTAGAAAATCTTCAGTTTTATCCAGTCCCATTAAGTGGTGGTAGAAGCAAATCAAATAGCAATAACTATCATATAATAAGTGCTTGACACGGAAATCATATAATCCCATTGAAGCACACAGTAGACCCCTTGATGTAGTCTAGGGGACAATCAAGAGTCAAGAATACTTATCTAAGCCTAATTTACAATAGAAGATAATATGCAAATGCAGTATAGGAAATTGGCTTAAAAATACCCTTATGCAATGAAATTCAATTAGACTATTGAAAGAATCCCAAGACTAACATAATATTTGCGTTAGTGCAAGTGGTAAAACCATATGCATATTCAGAATGCATATGTATATAAAAAGGGCACTAAAAAGTGAAGAAAACACGTTAAAGTGTGGCAATTTTGGGGGGTGAATGTTTATAAATGTAATAAATGTTGCTTTTTAAATCTGGGGAAAACGTGATAATAAGTATTTCTAAAAGATAGTAAGATAGGTAGCAGGATACTTCACTGCCCGATTGGAACTGAAACAGTGTTCTAAATGGGAAAAAAATCTAGGGAGCTAGCGCCTTGCTATCTAGTACATCAAAGTTCCAGGCTTATCTTGTACTTGCTGGAAACATTTGTCCAAGAAGCCTTGAATTCAGTTAATGGGAAATGATATTTCAAATCACAGTCTACAAGCCAAGATGCTCATCTCTACGTGTTGTCTTTGTTTCTCAGCCTTTTTCCTTATCTGTAATCTGCTTCTTTTGCCTAGAGACACAAAGGATTTTCTTTTTCTTTTCCTTTAATATCCAGGAATTTTGCAACAATATGTCATATTGTTAATCATTCTGAATTTTTTTGGGGGGGCTGGTATAGAGTGTGCTCTTGTCATATGTAGTTTAAATCTTGGAGTATTTCAGGATTTTTTTAAATATAGTTTTTAGTATTAATTCTGACCCCTTGCTTTGCATTTCTTCTTTAGGGTCTACTACTCTGTCTACTCTGTCATATAAAGTCAATATGAGTTGGAATTGACTCTGCAGCACACAACAACAAATAGCAACATTACATGTATATTGCCTATACCAATATCTTCACTTTCTCTTGAATTACTTTTACCTCTGTGTTCTTGATATTTTATGTATATTTTTTCCTTTGTGCCTTCTATTTCTCTTAAAGTGGTTTTATTTAATCACTCTGTTTCTCTAGTTCTATTTTATTTATAAAATGGTTTTTCATTTCTTTCTAATGAGTTCGTGAGCTCTATCAATTCGTTTCTGAATTTTGAAAATTCTGATTTATGCAGTTCTTTCTGAGGTTATATGGTTTTCTTTTCTTTTTTTGAACATTGTTATTATGTTTTAGGTGAAAGCTTACACAGCAAATTTGTTTCCCATTCAACAATTCACACACAGATTGTTCTGTGATATTGGTTGCTATCCCCACAATGAGTCAGCACTCTCCCCATTTCCACGCTGCCTTCCCTGTTTCCATCCCTTGAGTTTCCCTGCCCCTCCTTGCTTCTCATCTTTGCTTTTGGGCGAATGTTGTTCATTTGGTCTTCTATAGATTTTTCTAAGGAGTACATTCCTCATGGTTGTTATTGTTTATTTTATAGGCCAATCTATTATTTGGCTGAAAGGTGACCTGCAGGAGTGGCTTCAGTTTCAGCTTAAAGGGGTGTCCTAGGGCGATAGTCTTGGGGTTTCCTTCAGTCTCTATCAGTCCAGGAAGTCTGGTCATTTTTATGAATTTGAGTTTTGTTCTACATTTTTCTCCCATTCTAACTGGGACCTTCTATTGTGTCCCTGTTCAGAGCAGTCAGTAGCAGTAGCCAGGCACCATCTAGTCCTTCTGGTCTCGGGCTAGAGGAAACTATGGGTTATGTGGGATATTAGTCCTATGTACTAATTTTTCCCTTGATTCTTTGGTTTCTTTCACTCCCCTTTGCTCTAGATGAGAAGAGACCAATAGTTTTATCTTAGATGGCCTCTTGCAAGCTTTTAAGACCCCAGACGCTACTCACCAAACTAGCTTGTGGAACACTATCTTTATGAACTGTTATGCCAATTGACCTAGATGTCTCCCGAGACTATGGTCTTTAGACTTCAAGGTCAATAACTCAGTCCCATGAGGTGTTTGGATATGTTTAAGACGTTTCCATAACTGTGCATCCTATGTGCTCTATTATATATTTGAATATACATGCAGCTCATGAGAGAGATCTGTTGCTGCGTAGTCAATTTTGACTCATAGTGACCCTATAGGATAAAGTAGAACTACCACATAGTGTTTCCAAGGAGTGGCTGGTGGATTTGAACTGCCAACCTTTTGGTTAGCAGCTGAGCTCTTAACCACTGTGACACTAGGGCTCCATACGTAGCACATACAAATATGTGTATACAAATGCCCACAACTATATCTATATATGCACGTACATGTACTCCCATACACCCACCCACATCTACGTAACATACATATGTACCCATGTAACCACTCACAAATTTTTGGTTATCTGTTGTTGCAGAATTGTAAATGTTATAGCATTTACTGGAGTTGTCCTCTATTCTTGTGTACCTCTCAGGGTCTTCATTTACCTTGGTCATGTTGTGCTGACTTCCCCCATATTGTTTATTTGCTTTTCCCTTCACCAGAATCAACACGTCTACTGTTAAGTACAGGAGCCCTAGTGCTGCAGTGGTTAAGTGCTCAGCTGCTAACCAAAAGGTCAACAGTTCAAACCCACAAGCCACTCCATAGGAAAAAGATGTGGCAGTCTGCTTCTGTAAAGATTACAGCCTTGGAAACCCTATGGGGAAGTTCTACTCTGTCCTATAGGGTTGCTATGAGTCAGAATGGACTCAGTCGCAGTGGGTTTGTATTGGTTTTTGGTTACTATCTCACAAGTGATTCTCCCTCCCTCCCCCTCCCGTCTCTGGTAACCATCAAAGAACATTGCTTTCTGTGTGTAAACCTATTCTTGACTTTTCAAAAAAGTAGTACCATACAGTATTTGTCTTTCTGTGATTTACTTATTTCAGTCAGTGTAAAATCTTCCAGATTCTTCCATGTTATGTTTTGGGGACTCATTATCATTCTCTGTCACTGCATAGTATTCCATTGTATGTATGTACCACATTTTGTTTATCCATTCATCCTTTGATGGACACTTAGTTTGTTTCCATTTTTTTGCTATTGTGAATAATGCTGCAGTGAACAAGGGTGTGCATATGTCTATTCATATCACTGCTCTTATTTCTCTAGGATATATACCTAGGAGTGGGATTGCTGGATTATATGGTATTTCTATTTCTAGCTTTTTGAGAAAGGTGCCATACCATTTTCCATAGTGGTTGTACCAATTTACAATCCCACCAAAAGTATATGAGAGTTCCAATCTCCCCACAACCTTAGCAGCATTTGTTGTGCCCTTTTTTTTGATCAGTGACATTTTTGCAGGGGTGAGATGGTATCTTATTGTAGTTTTGATTTGCATCTTACTCTGTCCTGTAAGGTTGCTATGAGTTGGAATCAACTTGACAGCAATGGGTTTTTTTGTTAATGGCTAATAGGATATCACTGCTGGTGTCAGATGTATCTTGCCTGAGAGCAGAGAATACAAGAAAGATGTTTACCTGTGGTTTTTTTTTTGACTATGCAAAGGCATTCAACTGTGTCGATCATAACCAATTATGGACAACATTGCAAAGAATGGGAATTCCAGAACACTTAATGGTGTTCATGTGGAACCTGTACATAGACCAAGATGCAGTCATTCGAACAGAGCAAGGGGATACTGCATAGTTTACAATCAGGAAAGGTGTGTGCCGAGTTGTATCTTTTCACCATGCTTATTCATTCTGTGTGACAGCAAATAATCTGAGAAGCTGGACTATATGAAGAAGAACACAGCATCAGGATTGGTGGAAGACTCATTAACAAAGTGAGATATGAGGATGATACAACCTTGCTTGCTGACAGTGACGAGGACTTGAAGCACTTACTGATGAAAATCAAAGACCTCACCCTTCAGTATGCACTGTACCTCAACATAAAGAAAACAAAAATCCTCACAACTGGACCAGTAAGCAACACCATGATAAATGGAGAAAATATTGAAGTTGTCAAGGATTTCATTTTACTTGGATCAACAATCAACACCCATGGAAGCAACAGTCAAGAAATCAAACAATGTATTGCATTGTGCAGATCTGCTGCAAAAGACCTCTTTATGGTGTTGAAAAGCAAAGATGTCACTTTAGGACTAAGGTGCACCTGACCCAAGCCATGATATTTTCGATTGCCTCATGCATATGAAAGCTGGACGATCAATAAGGAAGACCGAAGAATAGCTGACGTCTTTGTGGTACAGTTGTTAAGACCTCAAGCTGCTAACCAAAAGGTCAGCAGTTTGAGTCCACCAGCTGCTTCCTAGAAACCCTACGCGGCAGTTCTACTGAATCTTATAGGGTCACTGTAAGTTAGAATCAACTCGACAGTAACAGGTTTGGTTTTTTGGTTGGTTGAATTATGGTGTTTGCAAAGAATATTGAATATACCATGGACTTCCAGAAGAACAAACAAATCTGTCTTGGAAGAAGTCCAGCCAGAATGCTCCTTGGAAGCATGGATGGCGAGACTTCCTCTCACATACTTTGGACATGTCATTAGGAAGGATTAGACCCTGGAGAAGGACATCATGATTGGTAAGGTAGAGGGTCAGTGAAAAAGAGGAGGACCCTCAATGAGATGGATTGACACAGTGGCTGCAACAATGGGTTCAAACATAGCAAAGATTGTGAGGATGGCACAGGACAGGGCAGTGTTTCGTTCTGTTGTACATAGAGTTGCTGTGAGTCAGAACTGACTTGATGGTACCAAGCAATGTCTAATGATAGTGAGCATCTCCTTGTGTGTTTGTTAATGGCCTCACGTCTTCTTTGGTGAAGTATTTGTTCATGTCCTTTGCCCATTTTTTAATTGGATTTTTTTGTCTTATCGTTGTAGAGATTATATGGTTTTTTAATGTGCTATTTTACTTTGAAGCTGTATAACATTACAGTTATGATCTGATTTTTCAACATGTCTTTCTTTCATGCTTTAATTTTTTGTAGTGGTGTTATTCTGCTTCTTATTCTCTTTTTCTTTTAGGAACTTATATAGGATTTGGCCTTAGCAGTTTTCAGTTGTTCAATTTAATGCAAAGGTAGTCTTCCTGAACTTTTAGGAGACATAACTCAGGGTAGTTTTTTCTAGCTTTACAGAGCATCCTCCTTTGTTGTTTTTTTGCGGTGTTAAAAAATACTACCACTTACTTTATGAGATTCCTGACTCTGTGGCTCTCTGTTGTCTCTGGTTTTTTTTTGTTTTTTTTTTCCTGTTCTTCTTAATTTTGATTCTACTCACAACAGTTTCTCTTCAGTGTTGTGTTTGGTTCTGGAAGGCATCCAGGAAGCTTAGTCTAAGAACTTGGGGTTAGATTGCTCCACCCCTGTCAGAATTATGCTGAAGTCCTTACACTAGCTTACCCTCTAAAGAGTTGAGGAAAACCCTTCCAGTTTCAGCTGCAGTTCTCACATCTGCTTGCCATGCTTTAAAGTTTGAAGCTGGGCAATATCTTTAGGGTTCTCCTGTTCTCAGGGTGTCAGATGTTGCCTTGCTTCTGTGTGCTTTTCCTTCATAGACGCTAGCACTGCACCTGCCTTTATGGGTATTTCTCCCCTTGCATTTTGGAGTTCATGGGATTCGTTGACATCTAGTTTTGTATTAAATGTTTGCATGGATTTTTTTTTTCTGTTTTGTTGCTCTGTCTGATTTTATGTGATGATTAAAAATTTCTCAAAAATGATGCTTCCAATGCCACTTTCCCAAAATCTGCTACGTGTAATTTAGATTAACTAGTTAACTTGAGAAATAAAATTTTAGCTCCTGGTCTTTACTCAGGACATTTCAGTTTATAGAGAAAATTATCTATTTGTATTCATATTTCTCTTATCATGTTCAATTAATTTATTATAATTTCTGTTGTACCTGTCAACAAAAACATCACACCGGCCATTATTAAAGTAGGCAAGGATGACTTTATTCAAAAGGATTATTGTAAGAGAGAGAAAATTCTAATGGAAGGGAAGGAAAGAATACCGCAGGGATACTATTGCAGTGGGGAGAGACAGACCAGCTCCTACTCTGCTGGGATAAAGAATTAGAAGGTTTTCAAAAGAAAGTGAAGTTGGGGCAGGGGTGGAGGGTGGGTCACAAGCATGACCAAGTGATTTACCCTGTTTACAATTAGGGCCATTTGGCAAAATGTTTTCTTACCTTGTGATAAGGGCATCTGGATCAGAGGGAAAGAGAGATAGGGATTCTCTGGGTTAGGTGTCTGGAGATTGTGAAGACTGAGGGACAGAGAAAGGTCAGGGAGATATTTAAACAGAGGAAATCATTAAGGCTGTCCTGGTCAGTTCTTTGGTATACTAAATTGTATCTAGCACAACAAAGAGATGCATTAAGCATCTTATCCAATTCATTGCATTTTTGAGACACTTTCTACAGCCAGTTAATTAAAACTATCACAATTCAATTTAAATTTATTTATATTTTATGAAATAACTTGGCTATTAGTAACAAAAACCTTAACATACTCACATCCATTGATCTTGTAATGCTACTTCTAGGAATTTATCATAAAAATTGTTAAAAATGCATTTAAGTGTGAATGTCTATTGTTTATTACAGCATAATTTTAAACAGTGGCAAGAAATAACTACATACTCAACAATGAATCAGTTAAATATATAAAGAACGAAGGGTATATAATTGAGTTGTAGGTGGCCAATAAACCGTGTCTTGGAAGAATATTTAATAATATGGTTAAAGAAAAAGATTTCTGACATAGTCAATGAAAAAATTTTTACCAAATGATACATATAGTATGATTTGAATCACGTAAAGTAAAATAGAAATTTACATGCATATGGGAAAAAGATAAGAATGGTAGATAAGAATGGTATATGACCAAAACATTTACTATGGTTTTATGCATTGGAAATTATAAGATATGTTTATTTTCTTCCATGTATTTTTCTGTATATTCTAAATTTTCTTTAATGACCGTGTATTACTTTTATAAAATAAAAACAGAAAGAAATGTTATCATGACAAGCTAAATAAAAGGCCACTATGATGTATAACACACTTTTTAATGCCAAAGTTAAATGAGAATTTCTCATTAAAAAGTTGCCCCAAAATTGTTTCTCAGAGATTCTTACTGTAAATATGTAGCCCAACACAACTTGGACATTGTAATAGATGAGTGGGGACCATTTTCTAAAATGTTTTTAAGAATCTGAACTCATTACAAAAAGGCTGTCAAACTTCATCCTTTATTTCATATTTGATTCTTTTATAATCCAAATAAGTTAGCAATGGCTTAAAGACTCCATTCCTGTGTTGACAAAACACTACATGACTACCATTTGTTAACAACTCCCCAGCCTCCTACATGAAACATATTTGTTATTCTTGAGATTATGTAGCGAAATAATGTGCCGGACCTTGAAGCTTTCTATTTTTAAACCCATTAGCGTCTCCTCAGGCACTCCTCTGTTTTAGGAAAAACAAGACTGTTCTCCTTTGTTTGACAAGTTTAGAAGTCAGCAGTTTCTTTTAACCTTCTTCACCCAAGGACATAGTCCTCTACTAATAATAGACGGGTGTCCTAGAAGAGCCACACACCATATAATGGATTCTTGTACCTTTGTTACCTGTGAAAGATTATAAAATGTGATGAAATGAAAGCCCTGTAAACTGCCAATATGAGTGATTCAGAAAAAAAAAAATATAGTGGGCATTTTCTGGTTTATAAGTTTCCCACTCATTAATATTGGATAATAGTAGCGAAATTGTTTTTATTCGCCATCTTGAAAAGAATCAGAGATCGAACAAGCAGTACGCAGTAGAAAATGCCTGTTCCTTCTGATTTTCTTATGTTCACTTTCTTTTCTCCTAAATGGACACGTTAGGAGGCATAGCCTGCACATAGCTTTTCTGAAAGTAACAGTGGTTAGGCAAATCTTACTGAAACTACGTGAACAGAGAAACTTACTTGCTACTATTTTATCTAATAATAGATATTGTTTGTAAACAAGTAATCCTAGGGAAAAGATAGGAACATTTGGGGAAATTATAGGAGGAGGAATCAGGTTATGGTGATGGTGGTTTGTGGTGGTGGAGGTATGGTTAAACAAAGACTCTATGTGCAAGTTGTCTGATTTGTGTCCCAATTTCCTCATTAGTGAGTTGTGAGATTGCTGGAAATTGTTATAATCTCTTCAAAGCCTCAGGCTCCCATCTGTAGCAACATACCTCCCTACATCAAACAGCATAATGGAGATTCAATGACACATGTATATAATGACAGGCAATAAGCAAACAGTCATTCAATATTAACCAGTGGTACCAGGGGTGGAACTAATGGTGGTAACAGCTATAGTACCAGTGGGATCACTAAAAGTAGTCTTAAGAATTTATTAATCCCCTACACATGATGGACTCTATATTGTTGTTGGGGGCCATCAAGTCAATTTTCCACTCATAGCGACACTATGTTACAGAGTAGAACTGCCCCATAGGGGCAAGACAAGGATCCCTGGTGGCACAGTGGTTAAAGTGCTCAGATGCTAACTGGAAAGGTCATTGGTTCAGCTTCCATAAAGATTTAAAGCTTTGAAAACCCTATGGGGCAGTTCTACTCTGTCCTATACAGTCACTATGAGTTGGAATCAACTCCACGGCCACAGTATGTTGTTATTGTTTTCTGTTTTTAATCTTTACAGAAGGAGATCACCAAGTCTTTCTCTGGTGGAGTCACCGAGTGGGTCCGAATCATTAACCTTTTGGTTAGTAGCCTAGCACTTAACTATTGTGCTACCAGGTCTCCTTTTTTGAGCCCTTTAAGTAATTATATAATTTAATTCTCAAAAGAAAAAGAAAAAATGCCATTGTCTTGGTTTTTCAGGGTTGCTGTAACAAAATACCACAAACTAAAAAACAGAAATTTATTCTCTCACTGTTTTAGAGGCTACAAGTCTAAGTTTAGGGTGTCAGCAGAGCCATGTTCTCAAGAAGTTTCTAGAGAAATATACTTCCTTGTCTTTTCCAGCTTCTGGTAGTCTAGTTTGTGGCAGTATAGCTCCAATCTCTACCTTTGTCGTCATATAACCATATTCCCTCTGTGTCTCTTCTCCTCTTATGAAAACACCTGATTAGTCTACTCTACTCCAGTATAACCTCATGTTAACTAGTTTCATTTGTAATGACACTATTTCCAAATAAGGTCACGTTCACAGGTACTGGGGGTTAGGACTTGAGCATATCTTTTTGGGGGACACAAATCAAGCTGTTAACAGCCATTCATTATACAGATGAGGGAAATAAAGATCAGTGAGGTTAAATAATTTGTTTAAGGTCACAAAATATGTAAATGGAACTTGAAATAAAATCAAAATTTTTTAGCTACATATTTGCATGTGAAACCAGAATTCAATCTCAAGTGTTTTCCTTCTACTTATTTTCAAGCTCATGAATCTCAAATTCAAAATGCCCTATGGAAATAAAGTTATTAATATCTGGTACCAAAGAAAATAGCCGTTGATATCATTAAAAAAAAAAAAAGAAACAAGCTGAATAAAGTCCTTCACATTTTTAATCAATTATGTATTTTTAGATAAAAAGTAATAAGAAAAAGGAATAGATTTCCTTTTGAGTTACAGCCATTCTTCAAGGAAAATAAAGCTCATGACACTAAAAATTAAAAAAAGAAAATCCTCTGACTAGGTCAACAAACAGCACAAAGTAAGATACAACAACAACAGCAATAAAAGCCTTTATATCAAATTTACTTGTATTTTAATGTCATTTCTTTTTAGTACATATACTCTTTCACAGGATATTTCAACACAACCTATATCTTGATTTAGGTCTTCCTGCCGAGATGACCTCAGGGTCTTCCTGGAAGCAAGCCTGACCTTTTGATATAGGAGGTGAGTTTTAAATTAGAACTTGCTCACAGACTTGCAAAAACAGTGTATTGCCTGAATGTGGAGAGACAGTAAAGGATAAGGTTGTAATTGCATGTTTGGGTGTCTTCTTATCCTGGTGCCATTAGCTGCATTTACTTGGGCTTTATATACGGTAACTTGCATTGTACTCTAATTATATCAATGTTCTTTATATTTGCCAGCTGTCAGGAGGTAAGTTACTAGAAATAGTTAACAGTGTTATATAAACATCATATGAATTAATTTGTATATTACTTAGTCTAGTGACAATTTAAAAGATTCCTGGGTTTGTGCTTTAAACTTAAATAATCTAATGTTAAGTTTTCTTTTTTCTTCTTTGAAAGTCAAATGATATAAAAATCTTTAGGAATACTTTGAAGAGTCAGTGTCCCTGGTATGATGATCTGATATAAAACATTAATTCAAATCAGTCACCCCCACCAAATATCATGAGGGAAGACATAATATCCCGGTAATCTTTATTTAGTGGCATTCCACATTGTTATTTGTGCTGGTTCCTTGTTCAGGGTCTAGCTGTCAGCAATAAATAAATTACTTCCCACCTAGTAAATCACAGAACTATCTTGAGCTTCTCAGAGAAACAAAGCAAAATGATGAGTCTGTAGCTCAGAGAAATTTATTCATAAATATCCATTTTGTTTAAGGCACTTTGGGTCTACTTGATGGAAGATCAGTTTTCTTCTGTAAGCCACTGGAAAAGTGTTTTTCTGGGAAGAAACACAAATGAAATAGTGTTCACTTTCTGATCTCTATTGAGTTTTAAGATTTCTTTATGAAATTAACAGTATGGAAATAAAAAAAAATTGATTTGTTTTTGAGTGGATATTTTAAGTGAAAGTAGATATTTAAAAATTAGGACAAAAGAACTATTCCCCTCACAAACACACAAACTGAGAGATCATTGATTTTCTCTCTCTCTCAGCTTTCCCCACCTTTAAGAAACATTCCCAGATTTTCTGAGAGGGGAATAGCTCTCATTTGTTCATATCTGAAGAGAAAAATAGAGAAAGTACTGGTAGTCAGGGCCATATATCTTAAGTGACTCGGATAATAGTTTTCGTAAGTGGTTTTTTCTTTAGAGATTCAAGCCTAGACTGTGAACAACTAAACGCCTTTCCTCGCTGACAATTTCTGGATTCCCAAGGGAAATATATTTTGTCACTGTGAACTATTCCTAATAAAATTTTCTGACCAGCACTCAGCTGCTTAAAATTCAGTTGACTAGACAATATTTTATGATTGCAAAGCATAAATCATGTCTGTGAGGCAGCCCTAGATATTACTATATTAACTATATTCTGAATTTTTAGGGAGGAGAAACTTGTGAGGAAAATTACAGAGACATATTTTTTTCAAATAGTTTGTTCTAAAGTCTATGTTATTGACATGCATGATACTTAGAAATAGTTAACTGTGTCATATAAACATTGTATGAATTAATATGTATATTACTTAATCTAGTGACAATTTAAAAGGTTCCTAGGTTTGTGCTTGGCTAATAACCAAAAGTTTGGTGGGTGGTTCAAACTCACCCAGTGGAAAAAATTTTTTTCTGCAATTTAATATTTCATATTTCTGCAATTTTTATGGCCTACATAAAAGTTATTTGGGGAGTGAGGGTAGATTTCAGTGTTAAGTTGGAAGAGAAATGTTTCAAAAGGGAATATTTCATAAGCAGTCTGGAAGCGTTCTCTGGTCCATGACAAAAAATTTGGAAGACAGCTACCTGGCCAAGTCACTGGAAAAGATTCCGTATTTGTGCCCATTCTAAAGAAAGGTGATCCAATAGAATGCAGAAATTATTTAACAATATCATTAATTTAATGTCACACTAAACTAAAATTTTGCTAACGATAATTCAAAAATGGTTGCCACAGTACATCAACAGGGAACTGCCAGAAATTCAAGCCTGATTCAGAAGAGGACATAGAAGTAGGGATATCATTGCTGATGTCAGATGGGTCTTGGGTGAAAGCAGAGAATACCAGAAATGTGTTTACCTGTGTTTTATTGACTATGCAAAGGCATCTGACTGTGTAGATTATAACAAATTATGGATAACATTGCAAAGAATGGGTCTTCCAGAACACTTAATTGTGCTCATGAGGAACCTGTACATAGACCAAGAGGCAGTCATTTGAGCAGAACAAGGGAATACAGCGTAGTTTCAAATTAGGAAAGGTGTGCATCAGGGTTGTATCATTTCACTATACTTATTCAATCTATGCTGCGTAAATAATCTGAGAAGCTGGATTATATGAAGAAGAAGGCATCATCAAGACTGGAGCATCATTAACAACCTGAGATATGCAGATGACACAACCTTGTTTGCTGAAAACAAAGGGGGCTTGAAGCACTTACTGATGAAGATCAAAGACTATAGCCTTCAGTATGGATCACACATCAACATAGAGAAAACAAAACTCCTCACAACTGGACCAATAAGCAACATCATTATAAACAGAGAAAAGATTAAAGTTGTCAAGGATTTCATTTTGCTTGGATCCACAATCAACATTCATAGAAACAGCAGTCAAGAAACAAACAACATATTGGATTGGGCAAATCTGCTGCAAAAGACCTCTTTAAAGTGTTAAAAAAGCAAAGATGTCACTTTGCCTGGCCCAAGCCATGATATTTTCAGTCGCCTCATATGCATGCAAAAGCTGGACAATGAGTAAAGAAGACAGAAGAAGAGCTGAAGCCTTTCAATTATGGTGTTGGTGAAGAATATTTAATATACCATGGACTGCCAGAAGAATGAACAAATCTGTCTAGGAAGAAGTACAGCCAGAATGCTCCTTAGAAGCAAGGCTGGTGTGACGTAGTCTCACATAATTTGGACATATATCAGGAGGAATCTGTCCCTGGAGAAGAACATCATGCTTGGTAAGGTAGACGGTCAGCGAAAAAGAGGAAGACCCTCAAGGAGATGGGTTAACACGGTGGATGCAGTGGTGTGCTCAAGCATGGTAATGATTGTGGGGATGGCACAGGACTGGGCGGTGTTCCATTCTGTTGTACATTAGGTCCATATGGGTCAGAGCCAACTCAATGGCACCTATGACTAACAAGAACATGGCTCAATAGCTTTTTCTTTGGACTGGCCAGGATTACCAAAGCTATAAATAGAAAACTCAGTTAAGAGTAGCACAACAGAAAATCTAGAGGGGCTACTCTCTTACCCATGTGGCTCTTCAACTATAGTTTAAGAAAACTCTATCCCTTTTTTCTATTTACATTACACCATAATTAGCACATGGCTTTTAATCTCAAGTTTGCAATATGGCTATTGTACCTTTAGGCAAGTTGTCCTCATTGCAGTTAGGTAGAAGGATAAAGAGAAAAATCTAACATCAGCAGACTTTCACTTCCATCTCATTGGGTAGAAGGGCTTCAAACAGCCACTCCTTTACCAATTACTTGCTTACTATGAGATACAATAAGCACAAGAATGACAGATTAAATGTCCAATGATTCTTTACCTTTAAATATCTTTTTTTTTTTCTTGGACAATGTGTTAGTTCCCTAGCCTTCTTCACAGTTAATTTTTTTAGTAATGTTATTAAATTGAGAAATTTAACACTTTATGTGTTTCAGTCCATTGTAGTTATTGTTTTGTTTTTCCTGATGCTTCCATTGTCAGTACTTTGGCAATTTGGCTCCTGAGCATATCTGAAAAAACTCTTGTAGTATTTGAAAGCTTTCTTGCCTACTTGAACATTTCATGCCCCAGACTCAAATCTGAGTCTGCATTTATATGTACTTAGCTATACATCTAAATGTACTTAGCTATACATCTAAATTTCCCTTTATTTTTCTGGGTTTTCAGAAAGCAGGTTCAGTATATTGCTGTGTATTTTTATTATAACTATGGATTTTAATTATAGGAGATATTTAGAAAGTGTAGCTACAGGCCAGAATATGAGTGGCAAGTCTTCTCATTGCCAACATAGCAATGATTGTTAGGATGGTGCAGGATCAGGCAGTGTTTTGTTCTGTTGTACATAGGGTCACTATGAGTCAGAACCAACTTGATGGTGCCTAACAAGAAGAACTGGTCCCTAGTGAATATTTTAATGTTATGACAACTTTGATTCCATTTGCACACTGGTACTTGCATGTGGTCATTTATGTAATGAAGACTTTTATTTGCCCTAGAATTCTCTTATTCACTTTGATGGGTAAGGTTGTGCGTCAACTTGAGAGGACCATGATTCTCAGTGGTTTGACAGTTATGCTGTATTTTGGCAGCTACGTAATAATGTAATCATCTCCATCATGAGATCTGCTATGAGCAGCCAATCCATTGAAAGGGAGTTTTCTTGGGGGTGTGCCCTGCAAACAATATATATGGACTTTCTGGCAAAGCTTGCTGGCTTTTGCTTGTCCTGGATCCTACAGCTGGCTCACCATCTGACCTCCAGTTTTTGGAACTTGAGCTAGCAGCTTACCTGCTGATTTTGGGACTCATCAGCCTCCGCAGCCTGTGAGCCAGTGGCCTGTCGTCTTACTTGCCTATCTTGGGATTTGTTGGCTTCCTCAGCCTGTGAGCCAGAGGCCTGCTGTCTGACCTGCTGATCTTGGGTTCACCAGCCTCTGCAGCTCTGTGAGTCAGAAGAAACATCCAGCCTGATCCATGGACTTGAAACTTTCCAACCTCTACAACCAGGTGAGCCATTTCCTTGATATAAATCTCTCTATATATACATATAATACATATGATTCACTGGTTTTGCTTCTCTAGAGAACCCTGCCTAAAACATTCATATTCACCATTAATCCAATAACACTGTAGATCTACTATGGCATTGAATCAAGTGGAAAAAAATTGGTACATTAAGACCCTGACAAGTAACAACTTTGAGGGAAAAGGAAAAAGATGTCCTTGGCCCAGTGGAACGATCATTTTTTTCTATTTCTCCACACACAGTCAGGCTTATTTTAGAAACTTACTTTGTCCTTCTGCTCCACTTTTGTTGATATCTTTGCAAACTGGGTAAGCATTGACCTCTGTTCTGCAAATTCTACATTCTGTTCTACCTAACAGTGCGTGGATGCCCCTAAAGGCTGCTACCGTCATCTAGAGAGAGCAGTGCTATGCCTAATCCCTAATGTAATCAGATAGGCTGCCAGAGATCTTACACATGCATTTTTTGCATAATTGACGATTGACATGTACTCTCTGCTTCCTTAAAGCGTGGAAATCCACAACACTATCTCTCTATGTCATAGATTCCATTTAACATCTCATGAACTTTCTACAAAAAGGACAGTCTAAAAACATAGCAACATTGTTTTTATTTTTATTTTCTGACCAATGTATATGTCTTTATGTCATTAAACTGATAATTTTCACATTTTCATTACCTTTATGTGCTGTAAAGAGTAATAAATTTTAACTTATAAACTAAAGTACTTATATTTCATTTTACAAACACAGCTGGTTGTTTATAAATGCATTTATATGTACTTAGCTATACATCTAAATGTACTTAGCTATACATCTAAATTTCCCTTTATTTTTCTGGGTTTTCAGAAAGCAGGTTCAGTATATTGCTGTGTATTTTTATTATAACTATGGATTTTAATTATAGGAGATATTTAGAAAGTGTAGTCACAGTATTAAGAAATTTTTCCAGATGTTTCAAGTTTCATATTCAGTTTAGTTTTCATTGGTTAGATTAAACAAATAAACCACAAAAGTTCTTTTTTCCCCTAAATTATGCAGAACATTTCCCTGTATCTTCATTTCTATAAAGTATCAACAACATGTTGTACATTTGGGAAGTTATAATGCATTCTGGAATTTCAGAATAGCATAGATAATATTCGTCTTAGAATATAATAATCAAAATGAAGTCTTCCTGAAGAAACTAGAATGGCTAGCAATTATCTACCATTATTTCTAGACCTAAAGTTCAATTTTACAATGCACGAGGAATACTAAATACGTATAATTTTAATGAACTATTACTAAAGGAAGAATTATATAATACACATATAAAATAATAAAATGTTTATGCAATATCAAAATGTTGGTTACCTATTGAATCATTTCATGTTACACAATGCTTTGATTGTTTTTTCCTCATTCAACTGGAGAAACTACTATCCCTTTAAGAATATTTATAACTTCTCTCCAAGTTGTACACACAAGGATTATTTTTTTTCTAAAAGTTAAATAAAAAAACTCATATTATTTATGAAACGCATTCTTATTTGTTCAAATTTTATATGTTTTTATTTCTATACTTATCCTCTTTAACTAGTTGAGATGACTGTAAAAATTGCTAAGTTCATGATTTGGGCATTCTTCCTCTTTATTAGCTATTTGTCATTTAGTTCAGAAAAAAAAATATATCTAAAGCTTACAAGATTTTGTAACACTATGTTAAATTCATATTCGTAATTGTCTTCTGAATATAACTCTTAGCTCTCATAGAATAACTCAGAGAACTTTTATCCCTCTATCTTCTGTTTTCTTGCATCGTAATTGAAATAGGGTTAATTTTGGCTCTAATTGCCAGAAACCCAAACAGTTTCTGGGTTCTCAGAAACCTGTGGACAAGCAGAGGTATCTGGACAGAACAAATAGCTTGTGTACTGAATTTCAAGAGTGTCTCTTCACCTGATGGACATGTTTGTGCGGCCTGTATTTGTTATTAAGCTATCAATTATATATGTATGTTCTCTATCTTTAAAATTGTAGGATTTAGTGCCTCAGAACCATAATAAGATTCAGAAGTTGGGAGGCAGAGGACCAAAATACAGTTTTTACAGTGAGAGGAAGTTTGGTGACTCAGCCATAGTCCATCCACTTTCTCTTCATGGTCTCATCTAATGCCATTTAGTTTTGGCGCAAAGGGATCCCCTTTAGGTGGACTGAGGGAGTAGTGAAGTCTCTTTACTCTTTTCAACCTAGCTAAGTATTAGGAAATAAACCAAGATGATATAAGTGATATTTCATTTCAAGCCTTTAATAACTAACCGTATTGTTTTCAATTTCTGTGGCCAGAGTGAGATTTGAACTATGTATGATTAAGTCAAAGAATCCAGCTAGATTTGTGTGACTGGTTTCCTTTTTTACCATAGTCTTCTGCATTGAAGTAATGCTGAGATTAAGATTAAGACAAGAGTAAAATTAGTGCTTAAATGTAGTTCAATATCATTGTAAGAAATATGGATGCTCGTATTCAAAAGACTGAGTTTTAATCCCAATAACAATATGACTCTTTACTCAGTGAAAATGTAATCAGTTGAATTTAAAGTAATTAGCGCCTGAAACACAATTACAAAACATGGAAAAAAAAATAATGGCAGCAACAACTCTGTTAAGAGTCAAGTTTCTGTTGACATGTTTTTGACTGAGCCTCAAATTATTTGTTATTTAGATGTCAATGTCATGGACCACTTTCTTCTGGCACTGAAATAAAAACCAAGTACTATTATTCCACAATTGGATACGATGAATGTTATTAAAAAAATCACTTCATAAACTATGCAGAAGAAAGAGGTTGTCTTGGTTTCCTAAGACATAACAAAATATCAGCCGTGTTATGCTCTCTCTCTCAGCACACACAAGGGGAGGAGCCTTATCTGCCCCATCTCCATGTTGATTTCTTCTGAGGGCTTTGACAGAGGAACTGTTTTATGTCTCTCTTGTAGCTTCTAGTGGCTGCCGCCAATTCTTGGCATTCTTTTGCTATTGTAGATGTGTCTTCAAAAGGCATCTTCCCCTTGTGTGTGTGTCTCTCTGTGTTTATTCTCCCCTTTTATAAGACACCACTCAGAAGGGATTAGGACAGGACCCACCCTACTCCAGTCTAACTTGACTGATAATATCTTCAAAAGAAGACACTATTTCTGCAAACCGGGTCACATTCACAGGTACAGGGGTTAGGACTTCAACATGTATTTTGGGGGGGCCTCATGTAATCTATAGTAAAGGTGTTTCCCTCATATTTTGTATTTGTTAATAGAGCCTAAATAGATTTTTTAAATGCCTGTTTTCTAGGTACCAAGGTAATTGTCTCCCAACTTTCGGTTTTCACAAATGGACAAAGTTTATTATGATTAGTTTTAGGCAAAATTACTTAAATACTATTTGATAAGATACTAAATACTGATATTTTTTGCTAAGATCATGTTGTGTAGTACATGTTGTCTAAAAGCTGGATAAACAAAAGTACAACTCCATTTTTTTTAAAAAAAGTCATGCTATCTATCATCCTATGTTGAAGGCACTTAAACAATCTTAAGTGCTGAGTCAATTTTCCATTAAAAATGTGATTACTTTCCCTGAGAAGATTTCTACCAACTGTCCCAAAAATTGATTCCATGCAGAAAATGTAATAAGTCTTTTAGGGAGGCTTTTTTAAGGTTGTTGGATAAAAATGCAAATTTTAGCTAAGGCTTAGGGTAATGGTCAAGAACAGGGTTAAGGTTATAGTTAGAATCAGGTTTAGGGCTGAGTGGGTTAATTTACTGAATAGCTTTATGCTAGGAGTGTTCTGTGTGCCCTGTTCACATCACCTTATGTCATTGGTCCTCATTTTCTTTCTCTGCAAAATGAAAACAGAATAAAATTATTTCTCTGACCTTCAACTTATAAAATAAAGCAGATTTTAACACCAAGCTCAACACAATGCACAACAAAAATCTAAGTGCACAAGATTTGGAGTCAGAAAATCTGCATTTATGTCCTGCTTTCTGTGCTTATTGACTCTGATCCTGAGTAGGGTATCTGACTTCTCTAAATCTTTCACTCTCACCTTTACAATGAAGGCAGTAAACCAGCTTTAGAGACTGCTTATGAGGTTAATTCCAGTAATGTATTTGGAAGTACTTTGCACAGTTTAAAGTAGTTCATTCTGATTCCACTTAGCCTTATTATAATTTTGTCAGATGGTTAAGTTTTATCATTATGTTGAACAAAAATCATCTTGATATAATATTTATATTAGATAAACTCAGCTTGAAGAGAGAAAAACAAAAACAAAAAAAATCCGTAATAAATGATAAGTAAGGAATCAGGGTAAGTACACAAAATTCATGTGATAATGACTTAAGACTTAATATCGATGTCAGTTTTAATGTTACATCCTTCACCAGCTCTTCAAACAGTAGCCATCTGGCTGCTAAACAAAGCTCCCAAAACAAAACCCACTGCCATCAAGTCGATTCTGACTCATAGCAACTGTATAGGACAGAGTAGTACTGTCCCATAGAGTTTCGAAGGCTGTAATCTTTACAGAAGCAAACTGCCCCATCTTTCTCCCGTGGAGTGGCTGGTAGGTTCAAACCACCGACCTTTCGGTTAGCAGCCTGTGCTTTAACCACTGAGCAACTAGGGCTCCTAAAGCAACCTCACATAGTGGAAATTTGTAGTTGAAGCAGACCCTTTTTGTTTTTATGCATTTGAGCACCTTTGTAAACCTAATATGTACTTTTAAAGATTACGTTGCTTTCCAAATGCGTTGGCCACAGCCAGATCTGAGCCAAAACATATCTTTACAAACAGAATGAATAGTATTAGTTGCATTCATTCACTGTTACCTACTAGGATGGTGAATAGTCCAAGCCTCACAATCCAGTGTGAATATATATATGTGTGTAATGTGAAAGCAGTAACTATTAGTTACAGAGCACTTACTAATGCCAAATAGGTTTGACTTTCACACGTCTCTTCTTCCATCTGCCTGCCACAAACATAAGACAGAGCAAAGGACTTCTGGGCTCTAGAGAATGACAGAGCCATAAGACAGAGGAGATGTGGGTCCCTGAATGTTCTCATCAAAACTTCCCCTGAACCAGGAACATTCGTATGGGACTTTCTGTAATGTTGAAATAAAATATTATTGTGTTAAGCCACTGATAGTTGGGACTTTATTTGTTATGTATTACAAATTCCTTTTTTATTTCAGTTAGATGTCAGAAGGGACGAGAGATTAATAGATGTACTCAAATTCCCTTCTCCATATCCCCAACCTTTTTCCCTTTGAGAGAAAATATTTCCACGGGCTTCAGTTTCTTTTGCCATAAGAAAGGATGATTATATTAGATGATATAAATAACTCCTTCCAGGACTAATCTTCAGTGATTATATTGTTTAGATATAAACAATATTATTTTAACAAGTTTAACAAATAGAATCCGTGAGCAAACAGAATGTAGTTTAACATTATTATCCATTTTCCACATTCAAATTCCCTATTTTATATGGGACTGGTTGGTTTTAGAGTGTACAAAGATATTAACTGAATATTGCTATTTGATAAATTTTCTTGAAAGATAGAGAAGACTTTAGGAAAAAAATCCAAGTCTATAGATAAAAGAAAAGAATACAAATAAAATGTAACTGAAACTAGATAAGCAAAGTTTATTGCATGCCTCATACTTGACCTGCTCAATGTTTAAATTTTTCAACAGAGGTGATAAGTATGATTTTCTAAAGCATTGGTAATGGATTATAGTGTATAATTATTAAAAAAATCATGT
>NW_004444022.1:11951454-11952743 GCF_000243295.1 Trichechus manatus latirostris
TATATATATATATATATAACCCATTGCCATCGAGTCAATTCTGACTCATAGCGACCCTATAGGACAGGGTAGAACTGCCCCATAGAGTTTCCAAGGAGCACCTGGTAGATTCGAACTGCCAAGATTTTGGTTAGCAGCCATAGTGTTTAACCACTACGCCACCAGGGTTTCCTGTATATATACATACATATGCATATATGTATACCATTGCCATTGAGGCGCTAATGACTCATAGTGACCTACAGGACAGAGTAGAACTGCCTCATAGGGTTTCTAAGGAGCGGCTGGTGGATTCGAACTGCTGACCTTTAGGTTAGCAGCCAAGCTCTTTAACCACTGTACCACCAGGCACAGTGTATTTTACATACACACATACACACACACACAAATATATACATGAGTCCCTGGGTGGCACAAATGGTTAATCACTTGCCTACTACCAAAATGTTGGTGGTTTGAACTCATTCAGAGACACCTCAGACAATAGGTCTAAGGATTTGTTTTTGAAAGGTCACTACCTTAAAAACCCTATGAGGTAGTTCTACTCTGCACACCCAGGGTAACCATGAGTCAGAATCAAATTGATGGGCAACTAACAACAATGATGTATATATATATTTAACAACATAAACACACACACACACACACATATATATTTAACACATACAGGTTACACAATCTTGGCAACAATTTTTGTAAATTATATACGTATTTTATTATTATAGGAGCCCTAGTAGTGCAGTGGTTAAAGGTCTTGACTACTAACCGTAAGGCTGGAGGTTCATACCCACCAGCTGCTCTGCAGGAGGAATATGTGGCAGTCTGCTTCTGTCAAGATTTCAGCCTTGTAAACCCTATGGGGAGTTCTACTTTGTCCTATACGGTCACTATGAGTCAGAATTGACTCAACGACAGTGGGTTTCATTATTACAACATTTTAATCCTGACAACATAGAATTAAATATAAAAGCAAGAACTGAATATCTTATATTGCCTTGCAAATCAGAAACAGAATGAAAATGGATTATGAAGTTGCATGTTCTGTGCATTTTGCTTAAATATTGTGAGATAAGACAAAGAGACAAAAAAAGAGAAATAGAAAACAAAAGAAATAGAAAAACCAAAAGGTTTTATGCCCACTTCAATGCTTCCTACTGTTTTGTCATGCAAGACTACTTAAGAATTAACTAGATAACTCTGTCGTATTTCTTAAGAAAAATTGCCTCATTGAGTTATAGGAAAATTTACCCTCCACATCCAGATCCTTTAGAGCTCATGTCTGCTCCAGA
>NW_004444022.1:11954770-11956681 GCF_000243295.1 Trichechus manatus latirostris
ACAATGCTTAAGGTAAATATTTTTTACTAGTTTAGTTAAACTGTTGTTTGATTTAATGATGACTTTAGGGGATAGTTTTGTTTCAGGTTTTAAAGATTATCTCAGGGCAATGTATTCAGGGGCTTCTCCAGTATCTGTGTGTCCAGTAAGTCTGGATTCAATAGGAATTTGAAATTCTGTTCTACATTTTTCTGCTTTTAATCAAAACCCAAAAATATTTTCAACTAGTATGCAATAACAACAAACAGAAAGTCATTTGAGTGGTATTCTGTAAAGACACTAGCTTGAACAAGCATATCTGACATTCTCTTTCTTGCTTCAAACTTGAAAAGTGAGCATCCTGGTGCAAAACGGAGGTAAGAATTCATTGACTACAATGGATTGACAATGCTAGTAGAGAGAATAGACTTTTGTGTCTTTTTGTGGAAGGCTAATAATCAGCTTGGTGATGCAGGGAACTTGTTCCCATAGTTCCCCAGAGAGAATTCAGACTTCAAGACTTTTGAATTTCCTCAGGTAATTGAAGCATTTGATTGTGAGAAGCCTTGGACAAAAAGGAGGGAACAGTACTAGTACACTAAGTTGTTCCTGGTTCTGAAGTTTGCAAAAAAAACGCTGCTAACACCTGGAGAAACTCTGAGGATAAGAAAGCTTCCTCCCAAACAAACCACAACAAAAGGTTCAAGCATTTTCAGTCTCTTTATTGCATAAAAAAGGAAATTGCTATGTGTATCATTACTAACTGATTTGAGGATATTTGAAGAGCTGATTAGATTGACTTGATCATTGGTCCTAAAAAGCATACTAATAATAAGGACTGACCTAAGGAGACTCAACTATCAGAAAGAGGGGAATGAGAGGAGTGCTTAACGTAGGTGCATTTCCATTAAATAGAACTGTTGAAAGAGTTAGGTAAAATCTTAAACAAAAAAATCAATAAAAAATATCCATGGTGAAAACTGAAAATATTAAAAAGATTTTTGGAGATAAAATGTATACTTTGAAATAAAACAAACAGATAAATAGAGATACTGACCAAATAGGTGATGGTTATTGAAAAACGAATTTGTATCCTGGAATATAAAAGTGACTAAAAACACAGAGCAAAGATGGAGAAGACAATTACACTACAAAATATTGAAGATCATTTCCAGGAAATAAAATATGTCAATTGTAGGAATCCCAGAAGAAGAAAGAAATACATGGAATAAAATATTAATACTAAATGAGAATTAGAGGAAAGTTTCTTTAATCATATGAAAGAGTTGAGGGAAGTTTAATTACTAAATGGTACAGGCAAAATTGGCTCTTCACCTAAAAGAGAAAAAAAAAAAAATACAGCTTTATCACATACCAATACAAAGTTAAGATGTGTTGAAGTAAAGGGTAAAATGAAATGTAAATTTAAAAAGTAAATAAAATGATGGAATGTTTTTATAACCTTCAGGCAAGCAAGGACTTTTTAAGGAAGACCACAAATATGAAGAAAAATATAAATAAATTTGATGACATACGATATAAAAATTTTTATGATAAAGTCAAGAAACAAGCAAGAGTCAAATCCAAAAGAAATCCAAAATCAGTGGCAGAAATAATTTTAATATTCATAATATGCATAAATTCTAGAAATTGCAGAGAAAGAGTCAAAGAATGTAAAGGAAAAAATAAAGTATCAAAAGAAAATTTACATTGGCAGTAAAAAAAAATTGCCAATGAATATAAAAAAAAATTCTCCAAAATTTGGAAATAAAGCAGGAAGGCAGTCGCCATACCATTTTAGTGTTATAAGAAGAAAAACACACCCAAAGACTACCTAGAGAGATGTACTTAGATTGAATCACTATTCCATTAATAATTCCACCACTTGTCTATCAGTTTGTCTTACTGTGGTGGCTAGCAAATTGCTGTGAT
>NW_004444022.1:11957777-11958944 GCF_000243295.1 Trichechus manatus latirostris
ATCTTGAGTATATCCACCTATGTTTAGAGACCATCTCAAGAATAGACTTAACACATTGAACGCTAATTACCAAAAACCTGACAAGTTGCAGAATGACATCAAAAACATCATTCATGAAAAAAGCAAGAAGTCACTAAAAAAGACAGAAAAGAAAGAAAAGACCAAAATGGATGTCAGAAGAGACTCTGAAACTTGTACTTGAACACAGAGTAGCTAAATTGAAAGGAAGAAATTGAGAAGTAAAAGACCTGAACAAAAGACTTCAAAGGCAGAGTCAAGAAGACAAAGTAAAGTATTATAATGAAATGTGCAAAGACCTAGCATTAGAAAACCAAAAGGGAAGATCAGTCTGGGCATTTCTCAAGATGAAAGAACTGAAGAAAAAATTCAAGCCTCTAATTGCAATATTAAAGGATTCTACGGGGAAAATATTAAATGACACAGGAAGCATCAAAAGAAGATGGAAGTAATACACAGAGTCACTGTATCAAAAAGAATTCATCGACATTCAACCATTTCAGGAAGCAGCATATGATCAAGAACATATGGCACTGAAGAAGAAGTCCAAGCTGCACTGAAGGCACTGGGAAAAACAATGCTCCAGGGATTGAGAGAATACCAGTTCAGATGTTTCAACAAACAGATGCAGCACTGGAGGTGCTCACTGTCTATGTCAAGAAATTTGGAAGACAGCTACCTGACCAACCAGATGGAAGATATCTATATTTGTGCCCATTCCAAAGAAAGGTGATCCAGCAGAATTCGGATATTATCAAACAATATCATTAATATCACTAACAAAGTTTTGCAAAGATCATTCAAAAGTGGTGGCAGCAATACATCAACAGGAAACTGCCAGAAATTCAAACCAGATTCAGAAGAGGGCTGTAAAGAGTGATATACCATCGTTGATGTTAGATGTGTCTTGGCCGAAAGCAGAGAATACCAGAAAGATGCTTACCTGTGTTTTATTCATTATGACTGTGTGGATCATAACAAATTATGGATAGCATTACAAAGAATGGGAATTCCAGAACATTTAATTGTGCTCACGAGGAACCTGTTCATAGACCAAGAGGCAGTTGTTTTAACAGGACGTGAGTATACTGCCGTGGTTTAAAATCAGGAAAGGTGTGTGTCAGGGTTGTCTCCTTTCCCCATACTCAT
>NW_004444022.1:11974844-11981157 GCF_000243295.1 Trichechus manatus latirostris
ACATAACTCCCTCGCAGTTCTTTAAAAATGTACCCTTTCATATAAAAATATCTGCTTAGAAGCTAACAAACAGAAGAAACTTCTTTGCATTTTAAGCTGTTGTCTTGCCTATGCAACTCAAATTAACCTTTCATGTTGCTCACCTGCAAAAAATCTGCAATAGTATAACAGTTGTGTGTGTGCTTGTTTATTTTTTGTGATATTTTATTAGCTACAAGATAAAAATTAGGTAAAAAAAAGAAAAAATAATTGCAAATATATACTCTGCCTTTTATTCATAAAAAAATTCTTTCCTTGGGCATTCTCTTGTATTTATATCCAATCTCATGGCATTTGCTTTTAAAAAGGAATGGTAAAACAATATGAAATTAAAAAGCATCCACAGTGCTTCAAATATTTTAGACCATAAGGAAACATTTGTTTTATTTTGTTAAAAATAAAATTTTCACAATATTAAATTTGTGTATAAACTCATAAGTTTATTTTTCAATTTATCAGGGAACGTCTGGTCTGGAAGCCAGACAAGAGTTCCAAAGAGTGGTACAAAGCCAAAAGGGTTTTGTAGTCACAGACACACAGGAAAAAGGAAGCTATACTGGGAAATTTTGCATTGGCTGGTTGGCTTTTTCTTTCCTTATCTGGGATGAAGGGAACACTTTGGACTAGGTTAAACTGAGTAGGAGAGTTCTAATAAGTTAGCTTAGGTTTCCGTTTTCACAGGAGAGTCAATTGATCAACTTGGGCTTCTGCTCCTGGGAAGGTTAGGTATTTACAAGAAATAGAAACCTAGTTAGGTTTCGGTTTGCTGATGTAGAACTAATATTAAGTGACTTCATTTTGGGCCTAGAATAGTCAGATTAGGAATCCTGGTGGTGCAGTGGTTAAGTGCTCAGCTGCTAACCGAATGGTTGGCGGTTTGAAGCCACCAGCTGCTCCATAGGAGAAAGATGTGGCAGTCTGCTCCTATAAAGATCACGGTCTTGGAAACCCTTTGGGGCAATTCTACTCTGTCCTGTAGGGTCCCTATGACTCGAAATTGACTGGACCAATTCAAGGATGACAACAATAGTCAGATTGACATTTTCTTTTGAAATTCTTTTGAGCTATTAAAGCATTTAACCATGAATAATAGTTTTAATATTTTACATGCCAGGAGAACTTCAGAGAAAACATATTTGAAATGTAGCTAAAAATATATAAGTTTTTAACAACCAGGGTGATTAAAGTTTAAAGGACAGTGTGAGATAGATAGTCCGCAGCCATCGTGGACGTGTTTAAGACAGCAGGTTTCAACTTTGGCAAACAGTGATCTAGATTACCTTAATGCTCTGTATAGTATTGGTGTTCTAAAAGAATAATCCAGCTGACATTAACATTACATGAACAAGATTTCTACTAGCTAAGTAACGAGCAAAAAAATCCCTGTAGCAATAAAACTAATGGTGGAGTCTTCACTAACAGTTAATTCAGATATAGACTAATAAGTACGAGCCATGTTAGAAAGTAGCTTTGCTACTGTAAAGTCACTGAGGCATGGAATCTTTTAGCCACTAATATTTATAATAAATGCCAAATCTCAAATGATCAGTGTTGAAGGCAGAAAAATGCCCCTTCAAAAGATACCCCCATAGTCTTAGTTTCTTAGTGCTGCTATAATAGAAATACAGCAATTAGATAGCTTTTAAAGAACAGAGAGTTATTTTCTCACAGATTAGGAGGCTAAAGTATAAATTCAGGGCAAAGGCCACTCTGGGGGTAAAATCTTTGTCTTAGCTTCTCTAGCATTTTTCTTGGTGTTCCTTGTAGATCTCCACATGGCATCTATTTTCCCCCATTGGTATTTGCTTGATTCTGTGCCTTTTATATCTGCTCCTTGGACATCTCAAAAATGATACCCTACACTGGCATGGACTTACTAACATAACAGAGAAAACTCTATTCCAAAATGGGATACATCCACAGGTATAGGGGTTACAACACAATTTTTTTTTTTTTTTAAATTGTGCTTTAGGTGAAAGTTTACAGCTCAAGTTAGTTTCTAGTACAAAAATTTATACACACATTGTTAAGTGACCCTAGTTGCTGTGCCTATAAAGTAACATCACACTCCTCCTTTCCATCCTGGATTTCCTGTGTCCATTCAACCAGATCTTATCCCTGTCTGCCTTCTCATCTTGCCTCCAGACAGGAGCTGCTCATTAACTCTCATGTATCTACTTGAACTAAGAAGCGCACTCTTCGCGAGTATCATTTTATTTCTCATAGTCCAGTCTATTCTTTGTATGAAGAGTTGGCTTTGGGAATTGTTTTAGTGCTGGATTAACAGAGAGTCCGGGGACCATGTCTTCTGGGGTTCCTCCAGTCTGTCTGACCATTAAGTCTGTTCATTTTACTAGAATTTGAGTTTTGCACCCCACATTTCTCCTGCTCCATCAGGGACTCTCTGTCATGTTCCCTTGTCAGGGCGGTCATTGGTGGTAGCCAGGCACCATCTAGTTCTTCTGGTCTCAGGCTGATGAAGTCTCTGTGTTATGTGGCGCTTTCTGTCTTTTGAGCTACTACTATCCTTGTGTCTTTGGTGTTCATCATTCTCCTTTACTCCCAGTGGGTGAGTCCAGTTGATGCATCTTAGACAGCAGCTTGCAAGCTTTTAAGACCGCAGAAGCCACTCACCAAAGTGGAATGCAGAATATTTTCTTAATAAACTTTGTTATGCCAATTGACCTAGATGTCCCCTGAAACCATGGTCCCCAGGCCCCCACCCCTGCTACACTGTCCCTTGAAGTGTTTGGTTGTGTTCAGAAAACTTCTTAGCTTTTGGTTTAGTCCAGTTGTGCTGACTTCCCCTGTATTGTATGTACAACACATATTTTTGAGGGGCATAATTGCAGATGTTATTAAATTAAGGATCTAGAGATAAGATCATCCTGGATTATCTTGATGAGTCCCAAACCCAATGACAAATATCCTTACAAGAGATGCACAGAGATGAACAGACCCTCAGAGCAGAAAGAGATGTGAAAACAGAGGCAGAGATTGGAATCATTTAGTTTTAAGTCTAGGAAACTAAGCAATATCAATAGCCACTAGAAGCTGGAAGAGGCAAGAAAGGATTCTCTCCTAGAGCTGCCAAAGAAAGTTCAGCCCTGCCAACATCCTAATTCCTGGCTTCTGACCTCCAGAACTATGAAAGAATAATTTTTGTTTTTTAAGCCACCCAATTTGTGGAAATTTATTATGGCAGCCAGAGGAAACTAATACAGTCAGGGAAGGTGACTTAGAATCATAAGGATAATCAGAATCATTCATTTAAAAATATCCCAGAGAAACTTCTGGCAAACCTTGTAGTCTTATAGGGTACTATAATCTAGGAATCCTTACTATCTATTAGCGTAATGGCATACTCTTGTTGCTTATTACTGGTAAAAATGATGATGAACAAACGTGAAACGCAATGTATAAATTTATGGGTCTTAAAATACAAAAACTATTATTCGTTCCCTTTTTTCTATTGAGCTTGACTATTTGGGGATAGGAAGTAAGCCTTGGGCATGCTTTTGGTGGATAGAAAAGGAACTCACTTTATCCTAAACAGTGGTTCCCAAATGCCAGTGTTAAGATGTGAGAAAGAATTTTCTGTGTCATAAAATACCTTTTATATGATGTGATCCAACAGAATGTGGAAATTATAGAACAATATCATTAATACCACAAGCAAGTAAAATTTTGCTGAGGATCGTTCAAAAATTGTTGCAGCAGTACACTGACAGGGAACTGCCAGAAATTTATGCTGGATTCAGAAGAGGATGTGGAATGAGGGATTTCATTACTGATGTCCCATGGATAGAATACCAGAAAGATGTTTACTTGTGTTTTATTGACTGTGCAAAGGCATTCGACTGTGTGGATCAAAACAAATTATTGATGATATTGCAAAGAATAGGAATTCCAGTTAATTGTGCTCATGAGGAACCTGTACACAGCCTAGAGGCAGCAGTATGAACAGAACAAGGGGATACTATGTAGTTTCAAATCAGGAAAGATGTGTGTCAGGGTTGTATCATTTCACCATACTTATTCAGTCTGTATGCTGAGCAAATAATCTGAAAAGCTGGACTGAATGAAGAAGAATGTGGCATCAGGATTGGAGGAAGACTCATTAACAACCTGCAATATGCAGATGACAAAACCTTGCTTGCTGAAAGTGAAGAGGACTAGAAACACTTACTGATAAAGATAAAAGACCACAGCCTTCAGTATGGATTACACCTCAGCATAAGGAAAACAAAAATCCCCATAACTAGATAAATAAGCAACATCATGATAAAAAGAGGAAATATTGATGTTGTCAAGGATTTTATTCTACTTGGATCCACAATCAACACCCATGGAAGCAGCATCAAGGAATCAAATGACGTATTGAGTTGGGCAAATCTGCTGCAAAAGACGTCTTTAAAGTGTTAAAAAACAAAGATGTCACTTTGAGGACTAAGGTGTGCCTGACCCAAGTCATGGTATTTTCAATCACTTCATATGCATCAGAAAGCTGGACAATGAATAAGGAAGACCAAGGAAGTATTGATGCCTTTGAATTATGGTGTTGGTGAAGAATATTGAATACACCATGGACTGCCAGAAGAAAAAAACAGATCTATCTTGGAAGTACAGCCAGAATGCTCCTTAGAAGGGAAGATGGTGAGACTTCATCTTATGTACTTTGGACATGTTGTCAGAAGGGACCAGTCCCAAAGACTAGCATCGTGCTTGATAAAGTAGAGGGTCACCAAAAAAGAGGAAGCTACTCAATAATATGGATTGACACAGTGGCTGCAACAATGGGCTCAAACATAGCAATGAGTGTGAGGATGGTGCAGGACTGGTCAATATTTCCTTCTGCTGTGCATAGGGTCTCTATAAGTCAGAACTGACTGGATGTTACCTAACAGCAACAACAATACAAACATCTGTCTGGACCATATTGGATATGCTGGTCCTGAATTTCTCAAGTGTTAGAGCAGCAATGTAGTTCTGTGTCCTTTTGCATACATCATCTATTTCTTTTTTCAAGCCAAAAGAGGGTAGGTAGGGTGGGTGGTGATAGGAAACTAAGAAAAGGGATTTCTGAAGCTATTTCTCAGTTTTTCCAGAATATTACAAATTAAGTGAAATAAATTTAAGCCAGAGTATCTCAACTTCAATATACTATTGACATGGACCAGATGTCATGTCATTTTGGACCAGACAATTTTTTGTTTGTATGGGGGATTACCTACACATTGTAGTATATTTAGCAGCATGCCTAGCCTCTTCCTAGTAGATACCAGTACCCTATCCCCCAACTGTAAAAATCAAAAATGTCTCCTGACATTGCCAGCTGTCCCCTTGGTGGACAGTGGGGCCAGGAGGCAAAATCACTCCTTGTCAATAACAATTGGTTTAAGCACACTGCTTTCATGTCTATTAACATTTCTATGTGAAATTTTAATTTTGGCACTAACCAGATTTAGGTGGTCATTTGGCTTTATTTTTCTATGTAATGGAGAAATAATGGTTAGCAAGTCATTCCTAGTCCTTGACCTCATAGAGGTCAGAGTCTCATGGGGAAGGCACACAAGGATGAAATTGCTATGGAAACAGATATATGCTCATGAATGTTGGCAGACATTGTTATCTGCCAACTCACAATTCCTCCCATCTTTACTAATAGAACTTTAATTTGTTCTGGGTGGCAAAATACCCAGTTGATGATGTTGCAATATTCCTCTTAGCCCGAAATAACACTTTGTGTCCTTACTTCCATTTTAGGGTAGTCATTTGCCTAATTCTGTCAAATCAGATAAAAGTTGTTATTTGCTGGGAGGTTTATAACGAGTATTTTGTTTTTACTATAAAGTCACTTTTTATGACCCACTCCTATCCCTCTTTTATTTTTCTTCTACTTTTGCGGCTATAAAAGAATGTGATGCTGAGTTGCAACAGCCATCTTGTTACACTCAAGAACAACCCAAAAGAATCAAAGAGATGTTGACCTAGGTACCTGACATAATTGAAATGGTAAACTGAAAATACCAACCACTACCTACAGCTTCCTTTGATATATGAGAAAAAATTATCTTAAAGTAGCCTTTAATCAGCTATCATATCTCATGAAGCAAAAATATTTCTAATTTACAAGTGGTGACATGTGTGGTGAATCTGAAGTATGAGCTGGAATTAAAACTAAGGAAAGTTGTAGTAGAGTCTAGTGTACCAGACAGAGAACAGATGGCGCAAAAGCCCTGAGGCATAAATCCAAAGATTGAAAGAAAGCCTC
>NW_004444022.1:11982921-11983830 GCF_000243295.1 Trichechus manatus latirostris
TAACTAACTAACCCATTGCCATTGAGATGATTCTAACTCATGGCACCCCCATGTATCACAGAGTAGAACTACCCCATAGGGTTTTCTTGGCTGTACTTTTTATGGAAGCAGATCACCAGGTCTTTCTTCTACAGTGCTGCTGGGTGGAGTTGAACCACCAACCTCCGGGTTAGTGGCCGAGTGCAAACTGTTCACGGCACTCAAGGACCCATAGGATGGATGTAGGCCTCTATAAATTGACTTTACTTAGTTGTTATCATATGGATGTAGAAACTCTATAATGTCTTGGGAAAAAACTATATTATAGCAGCCATGCTTTGAAAAAAAGAAAACAAATCTTATAATACTGAGTTTGTAAAATTTCAGAAACAATTTGTAAAGGAATTATTGTAAAATGATAAATTTTGTGCCATTTATATTGTTTTTAGGAATATAGATCTCTCTTCTGGTGAACAACAGTAAATTATTAGTTAAAAAAAAATTCTACATGTGCCGTCATTTCTGACCATCCAATTAGCTTATTACTTTTTAAAGCTGGTTTCTTTCTCTCTCTCTCTCTCTTCTTTTTAATTCAAGTAAAGACACAATTTTCAGTCAAACCCAGGGTTGCTTCCTGCTATTCAATATCTATTTCTAGCACTTCATAATCATGTTCTAGAAACCAATGACTGTCTTCTGTTCACATTATCTAACAGGAAGCTGGATCACATGCATTTTTTAGCTGCATTTTCTTCCTTCTCTTTCTCTTTTCTTCCTTCCTTCCTTCCTTCTTGCCTCCCTACTTTTCTCCCTCCCTCCTTCCCCTCTCTTTTCTGCTCCCCCTCCCTCCCTTCCTTTCTTCTTTATTTCCTGTGTTTTACAATATAAAACTATAATGAGTAACCTCCTATCTGTAAACAGGTTTTCTTA
>NW_004444023.1:0-1447 GCF_000243295.1 Trichechus manatus latirostris
TACTCTGTGCCAGGTTTTGAGCTAAGTGCTTTAACTTGGATTATCTCGCTCATTTCGAACAATCGTCCGCGGGGCCGACACTGTTGATACCCCACTTTACACAGCAACCGCCCGAGATCACCCAGCAAGACAAAGGGCGGGGCCGGGTTCGAACCGAGAAACTGACGTGCCCTCCGCGCGCCCCGGCGACATAATCTGCCCTTTCCCGACGCAGCCCGCGCCTCCATCCCCAGCGCCCGGCGCTCACCCCGAGACTGGGGTCGGGGCCGCGAGCCCACAGCTCTGCCACCATCTCCGTGTGCAGAAACTCGAACAGCACAGCGTCCGCCATACGTGCGCCTCGCGCGCCCAACGACAGTCCAGCGGTCCCTGCTCTCATTGGCCCGGCTACGTAGGCCTCGCCTCCCGCATGCCCGCCTACTCCCGCTTCCATTGGTCTCTTAGACTAGCCCCGCCTCTCACGGGAGACCATAGAAGAAGGAGAAGGGCTACTTCTTCTTTCATTGGCAGCTCGCGGCCGCACATGACGACCTCTTCCGCCCTTACCCTGCGTCCGTTCTCTTTCCGGCTGTTTGAGTATTTCCATTGGTAGAGTCACTGATACACGTGACACGACTCGATTTTGGAACCCCTCTTTGTCCATTACAAACTCTCCTTCGCCTCACAACTCGGAAGTGCCGACCCTACCGCTTACCTATTGGCCGTGCCTCCATTCACGTGACTCCTGCACACACGCGCTCAAAGCCAGGCCTTAGAACTTGCTTCCTGATTGGGCGTTCAGCTACCCACGCGACTTGGCCGCCCAGCAGGGTGCAACCTGCTCTGCGGTTACCTGGGAGTTCTGCTCTCTTACTGTACTTGTACAGACTTTGCTCGTCTGCTGGGTAGCGGATCGCGCAGGCCCGGAGCTCCGGTGACTCGGTACGGTCTTCAGCGGTAGAGCCCGCACTAGTGCACCCTCCCCGGAGTCCAGCCTGACACCATTTCCATGACCCTGACACTGGTCCCTGAGCTCAGGAGCCGCTCTGCTTCCAGGTCTGAGACAGACTTGGAGGAAGATGTGGAGGGTGTGGTCTCTGGTAGGAGGCGGATTTGTAAAGAGCCCAATTTGGGATGTTGGGAACTCGGGCTCCAGGGCCTTGATTAAGCTGGTCGTTAGTTTTCCCATCGGTACGACTGAAGAGGCTGGGGTCCAATTGCCCCATCATCACCAGCAGGGGTGATGAGTCCGTGTTTATAGAAGAGGAAACTTTGGCCCGGACAGAGGAAACGGTTGGCTCCCAATCACGTAGAGAGAGAGTCAGAGGAGGGGCTAACTGGGTGAGTTAGCAGGGCCTCGAGACAGGCTCAGAACGAAGGGGAGGAACCAGATCCAAGGTGCGGGGCTACGCACCCAGCAGTGAACCCGTACCACAGGTTCAGAACGTCATCCAGGGGTCAGGATAGC
>NW_004444023.1:18448-26270 GCF_000243295.1 Trichechus manatus latirostris
CGGGGCAGTGTTTCGTTCTGTCGTACATGGGGTCACTATGATTCAGAACTGACTCGATGGCACGTAACAACGTATATGTTTCAAAAAACCAAACCCTCTGCCATCGAGTGGATTCCGACTCATAGCAACCTCATAGGGTTTCCAAGTCTGTAAATCTCTACGGAAACAGATTGCCACACCTTCTCCAGTGGAGTCACTGGTAGTTTGAACTGCCGACCTTTCGGTTAGCAGTCAACTGCTTTAACTACTGCGCTACCAGAGCTTTTTTTTAGTGTATAATGGAATATTATTCAGCTATAAAGAAAAATGAAGTTCTGGTACATCCTACCACATGGCTGAACCTTGAAAAGCTTATGCTGAGGGAAATGTCAGACAGAGAAGGATAAATATTCCATGATCCCACCTACATGGAATATCTAGAACGGGCAAATTCAGAAACAAAAGTAGATTAGAAGGTGCCAGGGGCTGGGGGGCGGGGGCGTGGGGCGTTAGTGCTCAGAGGGCACTGAGTTCTGTTTGGGATGATGAGGAACTTTTGGAACTAGATGGTGGTGACGGTTGCACAACATGGCAAATGCAGTTAATGTCACTGCATTGTACACTTAAAAAATGGTTGAAATGGCAATTGTTTTTATCTATGTTTTATCATAGTAAAATTAAAAAAAACAAACACACATATATACACACACCTCCGCAGGCCGCCCCATTGCTGTGGTGTGTGTCACAGAGGAGGTCCTGTTAAGGGAACCTTCTTCAGCTCCGCAGAGGTCTCTATCCCAGCCAGCTTAGGGAGGGCAGAGAGAACGTCTGTGTGACCCCCTCCCTAATCCCAGGGTGCTGTCCCTCCACAGGGAGGTGGTGATGGCACCCCCCTTCCAGAGGAGCCAGGACTGGCTGAGGCTGGGCCAAGGGTGAGCTCCCCTGTGGGTGGAGGAGGCTGGATCCCGGATGCTGGGTGCTGACTGCGGTGCCTTTCTTTGCTGTCCAGTCCCTGCGGGGCCAGGAGCCTCTAGGACTCTCCAGTACCTGCCGGAGAAGTGCCCACCTTGGGCCTAAGAAGCCGGGGCTGAAGGCCCCAGGGTGCTGGCCCTGTGTGACTGGTGCTGGGGACCCAGCAGTGACTGAGACAGCCCTAGTCCTGCCCTCCCAGGACTCCCAGTCCAGCAAGGCATGCAGCACTGCCACTCACAAAGTCCCTTGTGGGTGGTGGGACCTCGAGCCTCAGTTTCCTTCTAAGCTGGTGCAAATCAGACCTAGGATCCAGGGGTGTGTGGACGCCCCAGAAAGGCAGTCAAGTTCTTGGTGTGTCACCGGCCCTGAGTTAGTTCTCCCTTATGTCTGCTTCACCCAAGCCCCTGTGTTCAACCTCATTGTCCCTTTCCGTGCTTCCCACCTGGCAACTCTCTCCCACCTTCCCCCTCTGACCTCCCTGTCTCATCTGTAATGCTCTTTCTGTCTCTTCTCCCAGCCTGGCCATCCCTACTCACCTTTGCCAGCCTCAAATGTTGCAGGCCAGCTGGGCCTTCCTCTGCTCGCTCTCGAGGCTCCATCAGCAGCCCTGGGTCTGTGTGAGGTCAGGGCTGGTTCCACAAACTCCTCGCTGCACTCCGAGGGTCATGTGGGAGCTCATCCTTCCATCCATGTAACAAATATGCTTTGATACCTGCTGTGTGTCTTACTGTGTGCTGGTGGTACTGGGGACGTGGTAGTGACCGAGACAGCCCTCAGCTTGTCCTCATGGGCTCACAGTGTGTGGTGAGGTAGAAAGACCCATCCTTAGGAAGTGAGGACCTAGAGTGGGCAGGGCTGGAAAGGGGTAGCCAGAGGTCACCTGCCCCAGCCTAGGCAGTCGTGGAGGGCTTCCTGGAGGAGAGAATATTAGAGATTAATACCTGAAGGCCCTATAGCAGTTCGAGCGGTTGACTGTGAATGAGTCCTGTGGACTGTCTAGGACCCCGAGACCCGCTAGTGATGATAATAACAGCCCATGTGTGCCACATATCTACTTTGTTCTGGTGACCCAGCCAGCCCAGCTTGAGCCCAAGGGCCCTTTATTAAAATGTCTGTCTTTCTAGGGCTGGGGTTCTCACCCTTTGACCATCCAGTAAACCTGTGGGCCTCCTCTCAAAAAACTAGGATTACAGTAGATACCGGTACTGTTCTCAGCGTTCCTTGATTTCTTGGCGATCTCCTCATGGGTCTATCTTCCCTGTTTGTCCTTGGTTGTCTCTGTGTCTAAGCTGCTGTTTTTATCTTTTTATTAAGTTAGATCTGAATCTCAACTCAGTCATTTACTAGTTGTATGATTTGGGGCAAGTTACTTCATGTCTATGCATTCTGTTTGTTCATCTTTCAAGAAGGAATAATAACAGTTCACGCAGTGGTTGTTCGAGATACAAAGGACTCCCTTATCTCTCTTTTGCTTTGTCACACTTGCTCGGCTAAACTCCAATCATAGTACACATCCTAACTAATCAGAATTGGTTAGGGTTAGGACACACCCTACACAGGTAGGAGCTTGTTAACATAACAAAAATAACCTTACTGCCGAAGAGGATTCTATCCATAGATACAGGAGTTAGGGTTCCAACACGTATTTTGGGAGAGACACAATTCAATCTATAACACCAATTAAACACTTTTAAGTAATATCTGTCATGTACAAAAAGATATATATCCAGCCAAAAGTGGACAATGAAAAAGTAAGACAGAAGAAGAATTGATACATTTGAACTGTGATTTTGGCTAAGAATATTAAATATACTGTGGACTGTCAGAAGAATAAGCAAACCAGTCTTAGAAGAAATATAACCAGAATGCTCCGTAGAAGCAAGGATAGCGAGACTTTGGCTCACTTATTTTGGACACAACATCCGGAAAGACCAATCATAGAAAAGGACATCATGGTTGGTGAAGTAGAGGGTTATTGAAGGTGAGGGAAGCCCTCAAAGAGAGAGATTGACAAATTAGCTGGAACAATAGACTCAAACATATCAGTGATCATGAAGATGGCACAGGACTGGGCAACAATGTTTGATCCTGTTATACATAAGGTCACCATGAGTTGGAGCCAACTTGACAGCAACTATAACAACTATACAACATGTTATAGTTACATGTTACATATAATATGTAAGTTATAAATGCTTAATAATGAAACACACATATTAATATAGTACCCAGTTTAAGAACAGGGATTAATACTAATACTGTATGAGTCAGCTTAGGCTAAGTTATACGGTGGTAACAAACCAAATCTCAGTGCTTTGCAACAAGATTTATTTATTTATTTAAATGATCTTTTATTGTGTTTTCGTTGAAGGTTTACACAGCAGTTTAGGCTCTCATTCAACAATTTCTACACGAGCTGTTCAGTGACATTGGTTACATTCTTCACAATGTGTGAACATTCTCATTATTTCTATTCTGGTTCTTCCGTTTCCATTAATCTAGTTTCTCTGCCCCCTTACATTCTCATCCTCATTTTAAAGTAATTATTGACCGTTTAGTCTCATACAGGTGATTTTGTAAAGGACCACAGTACCTCTGGGTGATATTCATTATTTTTTTATCCAATTCGTTGTTTAGCTACAAGCTGACCTCAAGGGTTACTTTCAGTTCAAGGTTTGAAGACTATCTCAGGGCAATAGTCTCGGGGAGTCTTCCAGTCTCAACCAGTAGGTCTTTTTTTTTTTTGTTGTTGTTGTTCAGAAATTTGAGAGTCTGTTGCACATTTTTCTCCCATTCCATAAGGGTTCATCTGTTGTGGCCCTGACTAGAAAGGCCGGTAGTGGTATCCTGGCACCATCTCGATTCAGCGTAGATGAAGCCAGTAGACTATTTGTCTTGTAGACTAGTTTCTTCTTTAAGTCTTTGGTTTGCTCCTTTCTCGTTTGCTCCAGGTGCATAGAGACCAATATTTGTATCTTAGATGGCTGCTCACAAGCTTTTAAAACTCTAGACAGAGAGGCGGAGCCAACATGGTGCTATAGACAGAAGCACCACACCATCCCTCCACAGAAAAAACCTTTAAAAACTAAGTAAAACAGAGACAAACGTCGATCCTGGAACCGTAAGCATCAAATGAAGAGGTAAAGAACTCAGCCAAGCACCGAATGGAAAAAGAAACTGACAGAGAACAGAGAGAGAGGGAGATACATGCAGAGGTCCCCTATCAGCTAATGCAGCACGTTACCATCTTGGACTCCTGTCAGAGATGGGTGGGCAGGGAGTACGGGAAGGCAGCTTCACAGAGCTCCCAGCAGGAGACAGAGCACCTGGTCATCAGCAATATATGCTTTCCCACCCCCCCATCATTCTCTTGCCTGCTTGACCTCTGCTGCTTCAGAGCTGGCTGTGGTAGCTTGGCCAGCCAGGAAGTGCAAGGTCCCTGCCACTTGGATTCGTCCCACCCACATCAGAGATTGGCAGACAGGGAGTACGGGAAAACAGCTTCACAGAGCTCCCAGCAGGAGACAGAACAACCAGTAACCAGCAATATACACTTTCTCACCCTCCCAACCCTTCTTCACCCCCTCTCAGCCTCCTCTGCTTCCTGTGGCCACAGTCTGTTGGCTGGGAGGCATTGGCTTCAGCCCTGTGCCACTTGGATTAGCACTGCCCACACTGGCCAGCTCCCTGAGTGCGGTTTGTTTGTTGCTGGTGTTGCTTTTTTCTGCTTCTTTTGATTTCTTCTGTACCTCTCACCACCTCCACCTCCTTTCTCTCAAACACCTGGCTCTGTGCCATCTTTGCTTCTTCGTGAAAGGCTGTGAAGCATTGCTCGACCGTAGAACTGCTTCCTGGCCACGCTGCCAAGCTGGTGGGATCCCCAGGGCTTTTGTTTGTTTTGTTTTGATTTGTTCTGTTTGTTTGTTTGTTTTATTTTTCTTTTCTCAGCTTTGGAGCCCCTTCTAGCTGGGCTGGACTGTGCAGCTTGGGAGCTACTTCTTTGGTTTGTGCAGCTGTGCAGTGGGATCCCTGGGGGCACGTCTTTTTTCTTTTTTTTGTTTTCATTTCTCTGTTTTTTCCTTTTCGTCTTTCTTTATTTCTCAGTTTCTCATCTCCCTATACTTACCTTCTCTTCCTGTCTCCTGAATACCTGATGCTGTGTGACATCTCTACCCCTTCTAGCCAGGCTGTACTTTGTGGCCTGGGAGCCACGTCCCGAGTTTTTGCATTTACAGGAGTGGGATCCCTGGGGGCTTTGCTTTTTTTTTTTCCTAATTTTTATTTATTTATTCGTTGTTCTTTTTTCTTTTTGTGTTTTCTCCATTTCTCAGTTTCGCATCCCTCCACTCCAATGGCAAGCTCCGTTAGCATACTTTTTCTTTCTTTTTGTTTGTTTTTGGCTCCTGTTTCTTCCTCCTCTCTCTCCTCTTTCCCATACCTATCTTAGCTCCACACATCACAATCTCCCCCCTCCTTCCTGCCTACCTACAACATGCACTGAACATCACACCCCCAAGCAGCACAAGCCTGGCCTACCAGAACCTGCCCTGCACTGATTCCTGGCCAGCTGTTTCAGCCCTAGTACATGCCACAAACAACCCATCCCAGCAACTCCCCTTCAGCTGGACCTGCTCTGCTGCACCATAGCTGAGCGACTGGCCCTGCTCATTGGACAAGGAGGTGAAAATTATCGTGCCCACAGGCAAGCAAACAACAAAGAATGCACAGCCTGCCTGCTCAGACGTAACCAAATAAAACAAAAAAGCAGGACGAAACAAACAAATTTACAATCAATAAATGAAAAAAATAACTACTGAATGTCCCGAATACAGCAGATAACATCAAAACATATAAAAAAACCGGACAAGATGGTTCCAGTAGACATCCAACATAAAACACCGGATGACTTTCTAGTAGAGGAAAAGGCACTAGAACTACCTGATAGGGAATTCAAATCTCTAATATTCAGAGCTATCCAAGAGTTGAAGCAAAAAGCAGACAAAAATGAGGAAAAAATAGACAAATTCATGGAAAAGGGAGACAAATTCACGGAAAAAAGACAAAAAAAAAGGAAGAATTCAGGAAAATAATACAGGAAGAAAATGCCAAAATAAATTCACAAATAGAAATCATACAAAAACAACAATTAGAAATCCAAATGGTAAACAACAAGATTTCAGAAATGGACAGTGTCATAGAAGGGCTGAGGAGCAGGTTTGAAATGATGGAAGACAGGATTAGCGAAATTGAAGACAAACACTTGTATACAACTCCATTTGAGGAAAAATCAGAAAAAAGAATGAAGAGACCCTGACAATTATGTGAGATACAATCAAAAGCAAAAATTTGCAAGTGATTGGAGTTCCAGAACAGGGAGAGAAAACAGAAAACACAGAGAGGATCGTTGACGAACTGCTGACAGAAAACTTCCCCAATATTATGAAAGATGAAAAGTTGACCATCCAAGAAGCTGAACGAACCCCATATAGGATAGATCCCAAAGAAAATCTCCAAGGTATATTATAATCACACTTGCTAAAACCAAAGACAAAGAATCCTGAGAACGGCTTGAGAAAAACAAGAAGTCACATACAGAGGAGAAACAATAAGAGTTAACTCAGGTTATTTGGCAGAAACCATTCAGGCAAGAAGGCAATGGGATGACATGTATAGAACCTTGAAAGAAAAAAATTGCCAGCCAAGAATAATATATCCTGAAAAACTCTTGTTCAAATATGATGGTGAAATTAGGACATTTCTAGATAAACAGAAATTAAGGGACTATGTAAAAACCAAACCAAACTTACAAGAATTATTAAAGGGAGTCCTTTAGTCTGAGAACAAACAACATCAGACCACAGCCTGAATCTAGGACACAAGATTGTACCAGCCAGATACCAGCCTAGAAAATAAACTCTCAAGGATTATCCAAAACCAAAAGAATTACAACAGGGAACCAGAGAGGTTGATCTGCAAATGACAACAACATCAGAACAATAAAAGAGGGAATAAACAGTGTAGATATAGAACCTTTTAATGCAGAGAAAGGCAAGGCAATACCAAGTAATAATAGACTGGTTCAAACCTAGGAAGATAAGGGTAAATTTCAAGGTAAAACACAAAGAAAGTTAACAAACCCACTCATCAAAATAAAGAAGAAAAAAAGTCTCAGTAAAAACAAAATCTGCAAAAACAAAAGAAATGAAACAAAAATCCACAAATAAAAGGAATTCAACACAGGACAGTAAGAGGAATAAAGAAAACGTCAGCACCATAAAAAAAAAAAAAACTACAAAATGACAGCAATAAATTCACACCTATCAATAATTACACTGAATATAAATGGCCTAAATGCACCCATAAAGAGACAGAGAGTGACAGAATGGATAAAAAAACAGGGTCCATCAATATGCTGTCTACAAGAGACACACATTAGAAACAAAGATGTAAATTTATTAAAAAAGAATGGAAAAAATATATCAAGCAAACAGCTACCAAGAAAGAGCAGGAGTGGCAATACTCATTTCAGATAATATAGACTTTAAAACAAAATCCACCATAAAAGACAAAGAAGGGCACTATAGAATGATTAAAGGGACAATCCATCATGAAGACATAATCATAATAAATATCTATGCACCCAGTGACAGGGCTCCAAAATACATAAAACAAACTCTAACGGCACTGAAAAGAGAAACTGACAGACAGTTCCACAATAATAGTAGGAGACTTCAACACACTACTCTCGGTACAGGACAGAACATCTAGAAATAAACTCAACAAAGAGACAGAAGACCTAAAGGGCACAATCTGCCAACTTGACCTCATAGACACATATAGAACACTCCACCCAACAGCTGCAAAGTACACA
>NW_004444023.1:26526-41247 GCF_000243295.1 Trichechus manatus latirostris
AAGGAAATAATAAAGATCAGAGTAGAAATAAATGAAATAGAGAATAGAAAAACAATAGAAAGAATCAACAGAACCAAAAGTTGGTTCTTTGAAAGGATCAACAAAATCGACAAACCACTGGCCAAACTGGCAGAAGAAAAACAGGAGGGGATGCAAATAACCCAAATAAGAAATGAAATGGGGGACATTACAACAGACCCAAGTGAAATAAAAAGGATCATAACTGAGTATTATGAAAAACTATACTGCAACAAATTTGAAAACCTAGAGGAAATGGACAAATTTCTAGAAACACACTACCTACCCAAATTATCACAAATTGATGTCAAAAACCTGAACAGACCCTTAACAGGAAAAGAGATTGAAAAGTTAATTAAAAAAAAAAAAAAACTCCCAACCAAAGAAAAAAAAGCCCTAGCCCAGGTGGCTTCACGGGATAATTCTACCAAACATTCAGAGAAGAGTTTACACCAGTGCCACTCAAACTGTTTCAGAACCTAGAAAAGGAAGGGATACTTCCAATTCATTCTATGAAACCAGCATAACCCTTATAGCAAAACCAGGCAAAGACACCCCCAAAAAACAAAATCACAGACCAATATCTCTCATGAATATACATGCAAAAATGCTCAACAAAATTCTAGCCAATAGAATTCAGTATCATATCAAAAAATAATACACCACAACCAAACAGGATTCATATCAGGTATGCAAGGATGGTTCAACATTAGAAAATCAATCAACATAATCCGCCACATAAAGAAAAGAATCACATGATCATCTCAGTCGACAGAGAAAAGACATTTGACAAAGTCCCAACACCCATTCCTGATAAAAACTCTCAATAAAATAGGTATTAAAGGGAAATTTCTTAACATAATAAAGGGCATCTATGCAAAACCAACAGCAAGCATTATTCTTAATAGAGAGAGGCTGAAAACATTCCCCCTGAGAACAGGAACAAGACAAGGATGCCCTTTACCACCACACTTGTTTAACATTATGCTGGAAGTCCTAGCTAGAACAGTAAGTCAAGAAAAATAAATAAAGGGCATCCAAACAGGTAATGAAGAAGTTAAACTGTCCCTATTTGTGGATGATATGACACTATACATAGAAAACTCAAAAGACTCCACGAGAAAACTACTGGAACTAATAGATTAAGCTAAGTAGCAGGTTACAAGGTAAACATCCAAACATCACTTGGATTCCTAAACACCAATAAAAAGAACAATGAAAAGGAAATCAGGAAAACAATACCATTTATAATAGCCCCTAAAAAAATAAAATACTTAGGAATAAATCTAACCAGGATGTAAAAGACCTATACAAAGAAAACTACAAAACACTACTGCAAGAAACCAAAAGAGATCTACAGAAATGGAAAAACATACTGTGCTCACGGATAGGTAGACTCAACATTGTGAAAATGACAGTTCTACCCAAAGAAATCTACAAATACAATGCAATCCCAATCCAAATACCAACAACATTCTTTAAATAGATGGAAAAACTAATCATTAACTTTGTAGGGAAAAGGGAGAAGCCCCAGATAAGTAAAGCACTATTGAAGAAGGATAAAGTAGGAGGACTCGCACTACCTGATCTCAGAACCTACTATACAGCTACAGTAGTCAAAACAGCCTGGTACTGGATACAATGATAGCTACATTGACCAATGGAACAGAATTGAGAAACCAGATGTAAATCCATCCACCTACGGTCACCTGATCTTCGACAAGGGCCCAAAGTCCATCAGATGGGGAACAGATAGTCTTTTTAACAAATGGTGCTGGCAAAACTGGATGTCCATCTGCAAAAAACTGAAACAGGACGTATACCTCACACCATATACAAAAACTAATTCAAAATGGATCAAAGACCTAAATATAAAGCCAAAAGCTATACAGTTCATAGAAGAAAAGATAGGATCAATGCTAGAGGCCCTGATACACAGCATTAGCAGTATACAAACCATAACCAACAACACACAAACTCCAGAAGATAAGCTAGGTAACTGGGATCTTCTAAAAATTAAACACTTAAGCTTATCAAAAGACTTCACCAAAAGAGGAAAAAGAGAACCTATAGACTGGTAAAAAAATTTTGGCCATTACAAATCAGACAAAGGTCTAATCTCTAAAATCTACAAGAAAATCCAGCACCTCTACGACAAAAAGACAAATAATCAAATTAAAAAATGGGCAAAGGAAATGAACAGACACTTCACCAAAGAAGACATTCAAGCAGCCAACAACACGTGAGGAAATGCTCGTGATCACTAGCTATTAGAGAAATTCAAATCAAAAGCACAAGGAGATACCATCTTACCCTGACATTACTGGCACGAATTTAAAAAAAACTGGAAATAACAAATGTTGTAGAGGCTGCAGTCAGATTGGAACTGTTAATGCACTGCTGGTGGGAATGCAAAATGTTACACCTATTTTGGAAAATGATATGGCACTTCCTTAGAAAGCTAGAAATAGAAATACCATATGATCCAGCAATCCCACTCCTAGGAATATATCCTAGAGAAATAAGAGTCATCACACGAATAGACATATGCACACCCATATTTATTGAAGCATTGTTCACAATAGCAAAAAGATGGAAACAACCTAGATGCCCATCAACAGATAAATGGATAAACAAACTATGGTATATACACATAATGGAGTGTTATGCAACGGTAAAGAACAATGATGAATCTGCGAAGCATCTCATAACATGGATGAATCTGGAGGGCATTATGCTGAGTGAAATAAGTCAATTACAAAAGGACAAATATTGTGTGAGACCATTACTGTAAAAACTCATGAAAAGGTTTACACAGAAAAAGAAACACTCTTTGATGGTTATGAGGGAGGGGAGGGTTTGGGGGGAAGCACTAAATAGACAATAGATAAGTGGTAACTTTGGTGAAGGGTAAGACAGTACGCAATACTGGGGAAGCCAGCATAACTTGTACACGGAAAGGTCATGGAGGCTCCATAGACACATCCAAACTCCCTGAGGGACCGAACTGCTGGGCTGAGGGCTGTGGGACCATGGTCTCGGGGAACATCTAGCTCAATTGGCATAACATAGTTTATAAAGAAAAGGTTCTACCTTCTACCTTGGTGAGTAGTGTCTGGGGTCTTAAAAGCCTGTGAGCAGCCATCTAAGATACTCCACTGGTCTCACCCCTTCGGGAGCAAGGGAGAATGAAGAAGACGAGATACAAGGGAAAGATTAGTCCAAAGGACTAATGGACCACAACTACCAAGGCCTCCACCAGACTGAGTCCGGTACAACTAGATGGTGCCCGGCTACCACCACCATCTGCTCTGATCGGGATCACAGTAGAGGGTCCCAGACAGAGCTGGAGAGAAATGTAGAACAAAATTCTAACTCGCAAAAAAAGACCAGACTTACTGGTCTGACAGAGACTGGAGAAACCCTGAGAGTATGGCCCCTGGACACCCTTTTAGCTCAGTAATGAAGTCACTCCTGAGGTTCACCCTTCAGCCAAAGATTAGACAGGCCCATAAAACAAAACGGGACTAATGGGCACAATAGTCCAAGGACAAAGACTAGAAGGCAGGAGGGGACAGGAAAGCTGGTAATAGGGACCCCAAGGTTGAAGGTTGAGAACGGACAGTGTTGACATGTTATGGAGTTGTTAACCATTGTCATAAAACAACATGTGTACTAACTAGTTAATGAGAATCTATTTGTTCTGTAAACCTTCATCTAAAGTACAATTTAAAAAAAAAAAAAAACTTGGTTGGAATTCCAATTCCAATATCGTGAGTCTCCAGCCAGAGAAGCTGGTGCCCTTTGTCACATTGCTAAAGAGCACTTGGCCCAGGAATAAATCAGTTAAAGGTGGAGCAGCTGCAGGCCCCCTACTGCCCTCACCAATGAGACGCATCAACATACAAGAGCCACAGAAGCCGCTGGGGATGCCTTCTGAACGGAAGAAGCAACATGGCGCCTGCTTCCTTTCCACCCTTCAAATCACATGCAAAGATCTCCATTCTGGCCCACTGTTATGGATTGAATTGTCTCCCCAAAATGTGTTGTACATCTTAACCCCGATATCTTTGGTTAAGGAGCCCTGGTGGTGCAGTGGTTAAGTGCTCGGCTGCTAACTGAAAAGTTGGCAGTTCACACCCACCAGTTGCTCCACAGGAGAAAGATGGGGCAGTCTACTTCTGTAAAGGTTTATAACCTTGGAAACCCTATGGGGCAGTTCTACTCTGTCCTATAGGTTCGCTATGAGCTAGAATCGGCTCGTCATATAAAAGAGATTAAAGAAGCAAGTGAGCTGGGCAGAGATGGGGGAAGATAGATGCCACGCCACATGAAGATCTCTAAGGAGCCAAGGAACAGAAGCACAAGAGACAAGGACCTTCCCCCAGAGCCCACAGAGACAGAGAGCCTTCCCCTAGAGCCAGCGCCCTAAATTCGGACTTCCAGCCTCCCAAACTGTGAGAAAATAAATTTTTGATTGTTAAAGCCAACCATGTGTGGTGTTTCCGTTATAGCAACACTACATAACTAAGACATGTACCCTCATTGGAAATGTGCAGGGAAGGGAATTCTGGGGGATACAGTTCAGCCCAGTGGCCACATCGCAAGTATAATAAAGAGAAAGACCCCACGTTTGATGGTTGACTGCTGACAACTCTTATGTCCCCACCCATCCTCTTTCCCTTTGCTCTACAACCGAGCAGCCCAGCAAGAAAGCCCACTCATGCCCTCCATTCTGTGGAACCAGAAGAAATTTTTCAAATTATGCAGACCCTAGGCCGTGCTCAGGAACCTTCACCCCAGCCCCACCTCCTAACCACAATAAAAGCTTAACTTTCTGTCTTAGTTACCTAGTGCTGCTGTAACAGAAATACCACAAGTGGATGGCTTTAAAAAACAAATTTATTTTCTCACGGCTTAAGAGGCTAGAAGAGGCTGGCTCTAGGGCAAGTCTCTCTCTGTCCACTCTAGGGGAAGATCCTTTTCAGCTTCTGTTTCCTGGTTCCTCAGAGATCTCCATGTGTCTTGGTATCAATCCTCCCCTGGGTCTAGGAGGTTCTGAGCACAGGGACCCTGGGTCCAAATGAAGCTCACCACTCCCAGCTCTTCTTTTTTGGTGGTAGTCATGTCCCCCCCTCTGCTTGCTTCTCTCTCCTTTTATCTCTTGTAACATAAAAAGTGATTCAGGCCACACCTCAGGGAAGCGCCCCTTACATCAGATCAGGGCTGTGACCTGAGTAAGGGGACCTGCTAGCACCAAGAAAGAAGAGCTGGGAGTGGACTGCATCCTTTGGACCTGGGGTCCCTGTGCTAAGAACCTCCTAGACTCGTCAAGATTGATGAGGACCTTCCCCCACAGCAGACAGAGAGAGAAAGCCTTCACCTAGAGCTAGTGTCCTGATTTTGGATTTCTAGCCTCCTAAACTGTGAGAGAATAAATTTCTGTTTGTTAAAGCCACCCACTTGTGGTATTTCTGTTACAGCAGCACTAGATAACTAAGACCGAAGGGTGTTACATCCTGCTTTGATCTTGCCCTTTGGACTGGCTTGTGCTCTCCTTAGTCCTTCCTGGAGCATTCCACCATGTGTGAGTAATAAACTTCCTTTCCTACCTTCGTTAGTGGGGTTTCCTTCTTTTGGCTATTGTGAACAGCACTGCAATGAACACTGGTGTGCAAGTATCTGTTTTCATCCCTGCTTTCAGTTCTTTTGGGTATAATCTAAGGGTGGAATTGACAGGTTATATGATAATTCTAGAAGCCCTGGGGGCACAGTGGTTAAGTGCTAGGCTGCTAATCAAAAGGTCAGTAACTGGAACGCCCAGGGGATTCGTGGGAGAAAGACGTGGCAATCTGCTTCCGCAAAGATTACAGCCTTGGAAACCCTATGAGGCAGTTCTACTCTGTCCTGTAGGGTCACTATGAGTTGGAATCAACTGGATGGCAATATTGGGGAGGGGAGAGGTTACGGTAATTCTATGTTTAACTTTTTGAGGAATTACCAAACTTCTATAGCAGCTACTCCATTTTACATTCCCACCAGCAGTGTTCCAATGTCTTCACCTCATCGCCAACAAGTGATAGCATTTTGAACATGGGTGTGCTGGGATGACCAGCTGACCAAACATTCCTGCTCTTCTTTTGCACCAGGAAAGGACTCCTCAATCAAAGACTACGTCTCCCTTGCACCAATGACGAGTTCTCATCCGTGGAATGTGGGCAGTAGGCAGCAGTACCAGTTGCCTGGGAGTCATTCCAACTCATAGTGACCCTATAGGACACAGAACCGTCCCCCAGGGCTTCCAAGGCTGTAATCCTTATGGAAGCCGACTGCCAGATCTTTCTCCAGTGGAGTTGCTGGTAGGTTCGAACCACCAGCCTTTCTGTTAGCAGCCAAGTGCTTAATTGCTGCGCCAGCAGGGATCCTGTGGGTAGAAGTGAGGTGTGTCATTTCCAGACTAAAGTGATTGTGGAGCAAATTTGGCTTCACCAGAATGTCCTTCCCCATCCCCCAGATGAATGGAGAACTCGCAGGAATGGGACACAAACCTTAAAAAAAAAAATTTTATTATTGATGTTAGTTACGTTCATCTTGCTATTCACCCACACCAATAATCATTCCCGAGTTTTTCCACCACCCTTAACAGAAGTTCAGTGTCCCCTAAGCATTATGTCTTCCTTTCTGGGACATAAATATTTATTGTTATTTATTGATTCCCACTCATGGGGACCCCATGTGTGTCAGAGTAGAATTGTGCTCCATAGGTTTTCAATGGCTGATTTTCCAGAAGTAGATCGCCAGGCCTTTCTTCCGAGGTGACTCTGGGTGGACTCAAACCTCCAGCCTTTTAGTTAGCAGCCTAGCATGTTAACCATTTGCACCACCCAGGGACTATCTATTTATCTGTCATTTATTGTTGTTGTTGTTAGGTGCTGTCGAGTTGGTTCCAACTCATAGCGACCCCATGTACAACTGAACGAAACACTGCCCAGTCCTGTGCCATCCTCACAACTGTTACGCTTGAGCCCATTGTTGCAGCCACTGTGTCAATCCATCTCATTGAGGGTCTTCCTCTTTTTTGCTGATCCTCTACTTTACCAAGCATGATGTCCTTCTCCAGGGACTGATCCCTCCCGATAACATGTCCAAAGTATGTGAGATGTAGTCTCACCATCCTTGCTTCTAAGGAGCATTCTGGCTGTACTTCTTCCAAGGCAGATTTATTTGTTCTTTTGGTAGTATATTCAATATTCTTCGCCAACACCACAGTTCAAAGGCGTCAATTCTTCAGTCTTCCTTATTCATATTGTCTAGCTTTCATGTACATACGAGGCCATTGAAAACACCATGGCTTGGATCAGGAGCACCTTAGTCTTAAAAGTGACATCTTTGCTTTTTAACACTTAAAAGAGGTCTTTTGCAGCAGATTTGCCCAATGCAATGTGTCTTTTGATTGCTTGACTGCTGCTTCCATGGGTGTTGATTGTGGATCCAAGTAAAATGAAATCCTTGACAACTTCAGTCTTTTCTCCGTTTATCACAATGTTGCTTATTGATCCAGTTGTGAGGATTTTTGTTTTCTTTATGTTGAGGTGTAATCCATACTGAAGGCTGTGGTCTTTGATCTTCAAAGGTAAGTGCTTCAAGTCCTCTTCACTTTCATCAAGCAAGGTTGTGTCATCTGCATAACACAGGTTGTTAATGAGTCTTCCTCCAATCCTGATGCCCTGTTCTTCTTCATATAGTCCAGCTTCTCGGATTATTTACTCAGCATACAGATTGAATAAGTATAGTGAAAGGATACAACCCCGACGTGCACCTTTCCTGATTTTAAACCACGCAGTATCCCCTTGTTCTTTCAAATGACTGCGGCTTGGTCTATGTACAGGTTCCTCATGAGCACAAGTGTTCTGGAATTCCCATTCTTTGCAATGTTATCAATAATTTCTTATGATCCATACAGTCGAATGCCTTTGCGTAGTCAATAAAACACAGGTAACATCTTTCTGGTATTCCCTGCTTTCAGCCAAGATCCATGTGACATCAGCAATGATATCCCTGGTTCCACATCCTCTTCTGAACGGGGCCTGAATTTCTGGCAGTTCTCTGTTGAAGTACTGCTGTAGCCACTTTTGAATGATCTTCAGCAAAATTTTACTTGTGTGTGATAATGGCATTGTTCAATAATTTCCACATTCTGTTGGATCACCTTTCTTTGGAATAGACATAAATATGGATCTCTTCCAATCAGTTGGCCAGGTAGCTGTCTTCCAAATTTATTGGCAGAGATGAGTGACCACTTCCAGTACTGCATCCATTTGTTGAAACATCTCAATTGGTATTCCATCAATTCCTGGAGCCTTGTTTTCCACCAATGCCTTCAGTGCAGCTTGGACCTCTTCCTTCAGTACCATCGGTTCCTGATCATATGCTACCTCCTGAAATGGTTGGACATCGACCAATTCTTTTTGGTGTAGTGTCTCTGTGTATTCTTTCCATCTTCTTTTGATGCTTCCTGCGTTGTTTAATATTTTCCTTATTGAATCCTTCAATATTGCAACTTGAGGCTTGAATTTTTTCTTCAGTTCTTTCAGCTGAAGAAATGCTGAGCATGTTCTTCCCTTTTGGTTTTCTAACTCCAGGTCTTTGCACATGTCATCATAATACTTTACTTTGTCTTCTCCAGCAGCCCTTTGAAATCTTCTGTTCAGCTCTTTTACTTCATCATTTCTTCCTTTCATTTTAGCTACTCTGGCATTCAAGAGCCAGTTTCAGAGTCTCTCTGACATCCACTTTGGTCTTTTCTTTCTTTCCTGTCTTTTTAATGACCTCTTGCTTTCTTCACGTATGATGACCTTAATGTCATTCCACAACTTGTCTGGTTTTCGGTCATTAGTGTTCATCGTGTCAAATCTATCTTGAGGTGGACTCTAAATTCATGTGGGATATACTCAAGGTGCTACTTTGGCTCTCAGGCACTTGTTCTGATTTTCTTCAGCTTGAACTTGCGTATGAGCAATTGAAGTTCTGTTCCACAGTTGGCCCCTGGCCTTGTTCTGACTTTTCCATTGTCTCTTTCCACAGATATAGTCGATTCGATTCCTGTGTATCCCATCTGGCGAGGTCCATGCGTATAGTTACCGTTTATATTGTTGAAAAAAGGTATTTGCAATGACGAAGTTGTTGGTCTTGCAAAATTCTATCGTGAGATCTCCAGCATCGTTTCTATCACCAAGGCCATATTTTCCAACTACCGATCCTTCTTTGTTTCCAATTTTCACATTCCAATCATCAGTAATTATCAATGTATCTGATTGCATGAAGATCAATTTCAGACTATAGAAGTTGGTAAAAATCTTCAATTTCTTCATCTTCGGCCTTAGTAGTTGGTGCATAAATTTGAATAATAGTCAAACTGGTCTTCCTAGTAGGCATATGATATTATCCTATCACTGACAGCCTTGTACTTCAGGATAGATCTTGAAATGTTCTTTGTGACAGTGAATGCAATGCCTTTCCTCTTCAATTTGTCATTCCCGGCATTGTAGACCAGATGATTGTCTGATTCAAAATGGCCAATACCAGCTCACTAAAGCCTAGGATATTGATGTTTGTGCATTCCATTTTATTTTTGACAACTTCTAATTTTCCTAGATTCATACTTTGTACATTCCATGTTCCAATTATTAATGGATGTTTGCAACTGTTTCTTCTCGTTTTGAGTCGTGCCACATCAGCAAATGAAGGCCTGGAAAGCTTGACTCCATCCAGGTCATTAAGGTCGACTCTACTTTGAGGAGGCAGCTCTTCCCCAGTTGTCTTTTGAGTGCCTTCCAATCTGAGGGAATCATCTTCAGGCACTATATCAGAGAATATTCGGCTGCTGTTCATTAAGGTTTTCATTCACTAGTTCGAGAATGCCTTAGTCTGGAAGCTCAGCTGGAACCCTGCTGATCGATAGTATCAAATCAGGCCCCCAAATGGCAGGTTACCTGAGTTCAGCGGCCCAAACAAAGGGTGCCCTTCAGAGGGTGTGCATCTGGACCTTGACTGGGTCCACAGGCTGCCTGGGTCAATGTCCGGCTGCATAAGCTCCCTGGCAGGGCGATATACTAAGCTCCTTGGCAGGGCGATATACTGGCTGATGGGCGTGACTAAGGGGAGGGGATGCAGGCGGGTCCCCGCACTGCAGCTCCTAAAGGCAGCCTGCGGATTTGAGGCTAGGCTCCGGTGGCCACCCGCGGCGGCTGCAATGGTGGCGTGCTGGGACGCGCTGGGCGTGCTGGGGGCCCTCACCGCTGCGTGGCTGATGCTGAGGGCGGTGTGGAGTGCGGGCCGCGCCGTCTATGTTTTCCTGCTGCCCTCGGTCCGCCGGGGCGCTCCTTGGCTCCGGGCGCACGGAGCTTGGGCAGGTGAGGGCTCCGCACCCCGCAGGTAGGGGTGGGGGACGCAGGAATGAGGACAGTTGAAAGATGAGAGTTGCCCATTTGGGCGCAGGGTTGGGGTGGGGGAGGCTCCACGAAGCAAGAGCGCTGAAGGATGAGGCGACCGGGGCATGGGAGGCATGAAGCCCCCGAACCTGAACCTATACAGGTGAGTAGGGTAGGTGTGGGAAGGCATCTGGAACCCAGAAAAAGCGCCAGAAGGACCAGGGTTGAGGGGAGGGGAGGGGAACGAGCTGGCGAGGGAAGGACCCGGGGCGAGCTGAGGTTAAGTCCAGGCAAAGCCCTACGCAGGCTGGAGAAGCATCTGAGCAAGGTCTCCAAGAGAAGAGACCACCCCCGTCTCTCCGCCCGCTCCTTTTTCCCTCCTCCAGTCGTGACCGGAGCCACCGATGGAATAGGCAAGGCCTACGCACACGAGGTGAGCAGAACTTTGGAGCCTGGCGTTGGACCTGTGGTTGGGAAGAGCTTCTGGGGTTCACTGGCCTGTCAGTCGCTCCTATTAGACTTGACAATTTTTTCTGCGGTCTGTCTGGTTCCCTTGGACGTCCTCTCCTCCAGGAAACCTTCTCTCTGCCCCCTAGGCTGGGGTCAGGTGCTCACGCTGTGCTTCTACCTCCTGCTGTCCTTCCTCAGTCATTGAAAATGTACTTACTGACCACCTGTGGTGGTCTCTGGATGGTGCAAACGGTTAAGAGCTGGGCTGCTAGCCCAGAGGTTAACTGTTTGAACCTACCTGAAAGGTTGGCAGTTCACAGGCACCTCAGAAGAAAGTCCTGGCAATCTGCTTCAAATGGTCACAGCCATGAAAATCCTATCGAGCGCAGAGTAGAACAGAGTCGGAATCAGCTGTACAGCAACTCGTTTGATTTTTTTGGTTATAATGGTGCCAGGTGCTGGGGATGCAGCCGTGAACAAAATAGATTAAAAACCAAAAAAGACCCTGCCTTCAGGGAGTTTATGTTCTAGTGGGGGAAACAGGTGTAAACAAGATCAATATATCAAATTCATAGCGTCAAATGGTCGCCGTTGTTGTTAGGTGCCCTTGGGGAGACCCCATGTATGCAGAGTACAACTGTGCTCCACAGAAGTTTTCAAGGCTGTGACCTATAAGCAAATCGCCAACCCTATCATGCTTGGTGGAGCCCTGGTGGCGCAGTGGTTAAGAGGTCAGGCTGCTATCCAAAAGGTCGGCAGTTTGAATCCACCAGCTGCTCCTTGGAAACCCAATGGGACAGTTCTACCCTGTTCTCTATGGTCGCTATGATTCAAATCGACTCAATGGCAATGGGTTAGGTTATTGTGCTTGGTAAAGTAAGAAGGTCAGCAAAAGAAAGGAAGACCTCAACAAGATGGACTGACACAGTGGCTGCAACAATGGGCTCAAGCATAACGATTGTGAGGACGGCACAGGACCGGGAAGTGTTTCGTTCTGTTGTACATAGGGCCGCTATGAGTTGGAACCTAACCGTGGCAATAATAACAATCTTCTGAGGCACCTCTGGGTAGGTCCGGACCCCCAGCCTTTCCGTTACTAGTCGAGTGCTTAACCGTTTATGCCACCCAGAGACTCAGTGTCAAATGGTAAAAAAAACAAAAAACCAAACCCGTTGCCATTGAGTAGATTCCGATTCATAGAGACCTTATAGCTGCTCCCTGGAAACCCTGTGGGGCAGTTCTGCTCTGTCCTGTAGGGTCTCTATGAGTGGGAATCGAATCGACAGCAAAGGTTTTGGTTTCAGTTTTATATTTATATATATATAGACACTTATATGTATGTATATATATAATTTTTGTTGTCGTTGAGCATATACACAGCAGAACATACACCAAATCACCAATGTCTACGTGTACAATTCAGTGACATTGATTACATTCTTCAAGTTGTGTGACTTTCTCACCCTCCTTTTCTGAGTTGTTCCTCCTCCATTAGCATAAATGTACTGCCCTCTACGTTTCTTATCTAAACTTTCAAGTTGCTGTGGTCAACTTGATCCTATATAGCTAAATCTTAAAAGAGCATAATGCTCAAGGCTAAACTATTGTTTGGTTTTAAGAATTCAGGGAATATTTTTGGTGTAAGGTTTAAAGATTATCTCAGGGCAATAGTTTCAGGGGTTCCTCCAGTCTCCATAGCTCCAGAAAGTCTGGAGTTCATGAGAATTTGAAATTCTGTTCCGTATTTTTCCCCTTTTGATCAAGATTCTTCCATAGAATATTTGATTAAAATGTTCAGTAATGGTAGCCCCTCACCATCCAGTTCTTCTGGTCTCATGGCAAAGGAGGCAGTGGTTCCTGGAGGTAGTTAGCCACGCATTCCATTTCCTCCTCCTATTCCTGACTCTGCTTCTTCCTCTGCTGCTCTGAGTGAATACAGCCCAATTGCTGTACCTGGGATGGCTGCTTGCAAGCTTTTAAGACCCCAGGCACTACGCAATGAACCAGAAGATGGAACGGAAGCACTAAACATCCCAATTAACTGGGATGTCCCATGAGACACGATCCTAAACCTCCAGACCAAGAAACCAAATCCCGCGAGGTGTTTGTTGTACGTAAGCAGCCTCAGCAGCCACTGTTTTCTTTTTTTTTGGTCGCTATTGTAAATACACTTATCACACCACTTTTGTCAATTCAGCATTTCACAGAACTACAGTTTGTTGATAGCAATTACATTTATGGACTGTGCAATCCTACCCTTAGTCAATGCAATTTTTCCATCACTGTAAACTCAAAGTCAGTACTCCATTATCAATAACCCCCGCTTTCCCCCTCCCTCCCACCTCTGGTAACCACTAATAAACTTTTTTTTTTTTCAATTGTGCTTTAGGTGAAAGTTTACAGCTCAAGTTAATTTCTCATACAAAAATGTATACGCATATTGTTATGTGACATTAGTTGCAATCCCTACAATGTGACAGCACACTCCCCCTTCCCACCCCGGGTTTCTTGTGTCCATTCAGCCAGCTCCTGACCCTTCCTGCCTTCTATCCCGCCTCCAGACAGGAGCTGCCCATTTGGTCTCATGTATCTGATTGAACTAAGAAGCACACTCCTCACATGTATTATTTTTTTTGTTTTATAGTCCCGTTTGATCTTTGTCTGAAGAGTGGATGTCGGGAATTGTTTTAGTTCTGGTTTACCAGTGCGTCTGGGGGCCATAGTTCTGGCGGTTCCTCCAGTCTCTGTCAGATAATTAAGTCTGGTGTTTTTACGTGAATTTGATCTCTGTCCCCACTTTTCTCCCACTCCATCCAGGACTCTCTGTTATGTTCCTTGTCAGGGAGGTCACTGGTGGTATCTGGGCACCATCTAGTTCTTCTGGTCTCAGGGTGATGGAGTCTCTGGTTTATGTGGACCTTTTGTCTCTTGGGCTAATATTTGCTTTTTGTCTTTGGTGTTCTTCATTCTCCTTTGCTCCACGTGGGTTGGGACCAATTGATGCATCTTAGATGGTCGCTCACAAACTTTTAAGACCTCAGAGGCCACACACTAAAGTGGGATGCATAACATTTTCTTTTATTGTCGTAGTTTAAGTGAAAGTTTACAATTCACGTTAGTCTCTCATACAAAAATTTATACATACATTGTTATGTGACCCTGGTTGCTCTCCCTATACTGTGACAGCACACTCCTCCTTTCCACCCCGGATTTCCTGTGTCCTTTCAGCCAGCTCCTAACACTCTCTGCTTTCTCATCTCACCTCTGGACGGAAACTGCCCATTTAGTCTCATGTATCTACTTGAGCTGAGAAGCACACTCTTCGTGAGTATCATTTTATGTCCCACAGTCCAGTCCAATCTTTGTCTGAAGAGTTGGCCTCAGGAATTTTTTTAGTTCTGGGTTGACAGAGAGTCCGGGGGCCATGCTTTCTGGGGTTCCTCCAGTCTCAGTCAGACCATGAAGTCTGCTCTTTTTACTAGAATTTGAGTTCTGCACCCCGCCTTTCTCCTGCTCCATCAGGGACTCTGTTGTTTTCCCTGTCGGGGCAGTCATTGGTGGTAGCCAGGCACCATCTAGTTCCTCTGGTCTCAGGCTGATGAAGTCCCGGGTTTATATGGGCCTTTCTGTCTCTTTGGGCTGATACTTTCCTTGTGTCTTTGGTGTTATTCAATCTCCTTTACTCCAGGTGGGTTGGGACCAATTGATGCCTCTTAGATGGCTGCTCACTAGATTTTAAGACCCCAGACGCCACTCACCAAAGTAGGATGCAGAACATTTTCTTAATAAGCTTTGTTATGCCAATTGACCTAGATGTCCCCTG
>NW_004444023.1:42069-84246 GCF_000243295.1 Trichechus manatus latirostris
TATCCGAACTTATCTTTTAAGGCTCACAGATCAGCAAGTTCTCAGAGACTCGGTGCTCCCTCCCGTTTGCAGGTGGGAACGGCACGTCTGCGTGCAGGACGTGCAGTCCGGATCCCGGAGACCTTGAAATCAGCTCGGGAGTGTCCGCGTGCAGATCATTCCCAGGCTGATTATTTCCCACATGCAACATTTATTATTTTGTGTTTTTTGGATTAGTACCAGCCTTGTTGGGGTGAGATGGTATCTCATTGTAGTTTTGATTTGCATTTCTCTAATGGCTAATGATCGTGAGCATTTCCTCATTTATCTGTTAGCCACCTGAATGTCTTCTTTGGTGAAGTGTCTGTTCATATCCTTTGTCCATTTTAAAATTGGGTTATTTGTCTTTTTGTTGTTGAGGTGTTGCAGTATCTTGTAGATTTTAGAGATTAGACCCTTATCAGATACATCATATCCAAAAATTTTTTCCCAGTCTGTGAGTTCTCTTTTTACTCTTTTGGTGAAGTCTTCTGATGAGCATAAATGTTTGCTTTTTAGGAGCTCCCAGTTATCTAGTTTCTCTTATGGTATTTGTACATTGTTAGTTGTGGTTTGTATACTATTTATGCCATGTATTAGGGCTCCTAGCATTGTCCCTATTTTTTCTTCCAAGATCTTTATTGTTTTGTTGTTGTTAGGTGCTGTGGAGTTGGTTTCAACTCATAACGACCCTATGAACAACAGAATGAGACCCTGTCTGGTCCTGCGCCATCCTCACAATAGTTGTTAAGCTTGAGCCCATTGCTGCAGCCACTGTGTCAATCCATCTTGTTGAGGGTCTTCCTCTTTTTCGCTGACTCTGTACTTTACCAAGGATGATGTCCTTCTCCAGGGACTGCTCTCTCCTGACAGCATGTCCCAAGTATGTAAGACATAGTCTCGCCATCCTTGCTTCTAATGAACATTCTGGTTGTACTTCTTCCAAGACAGACCTGTTTGTTCTTCTGGCAGTCCGTGGTATATTCAATATTCTTTGCCAACACCACAATTCTTTTCAGTCTTCCTTATTCATTGTCCAGCTTTCACATGCATATGAGGTGATTGAAAACACCATGGCTTGAGTCAGGCGCGCCTTAATCCTCAGGGTGACATCTTTGCTTTTCAACACTTTAAAGAGATCTTTTGCAGCAGATTTGCCCAATGCAATGCATCTTTTGATTTCTTGACTGCTGCTTCCATGGGTGTTGATTGTGGATCCAAGTAAAACGAAATCCTTAACAACTTCAATCTTTTCTCCATTTCTTTTCAGGAGTAGACTGCTAGCTCCTTCTTCCTAGTCTGTCTTAGTCTGGAAGCTCAGCTGAAACCTGTCCTCCATGGGTGACCCTGCTGGTATCTGAGTACTGGTGGCATAGCTTCCAGCATCACAGCAACATGAAAGCCCCCGCAGTATGACAAACTGACAGACACGTGGGGGTTATCGTTTTAGATTTAATATTTAGATCTTTGATACATTTTGAGTTGGTTTTCGTACATGGTGTGTGGTATGTGTCTTGTTTCTTTTTTTTGCAGATGGATATCCAGTTTTGCCAGCGCTGTTTGTTAGACTGTCTTTTCCCCATTTAACGGACCTTGGGCCTTTGTCAAACATCAGCTGCTCGTAGGTGAATGAATTTACGTCTAGGTTCTCAATTCTGTTCCATTGGTCTATGCATCTGCTGCTGTACAAGTACCAGGTTGTTTTCACTACTGTGGTGGTATACTAGGTTCTAAAATCAGATGGTGTGAGGCCTCCCACTTTGTTCGTCTTCTTCAGTAATGCTTTACTATCCGGGGCCTCTTCCCTTTCCATATGAAATGGATGATTTGTTTCCATCCTTTGAGTTTTAGTTTGTGTCTTTGAGTCTAAGGTGTGTCTCTTGTAGGCAGCATATAGATGGACTGTGTTTTTTTTAATCCATTCTGCCACTCTCTGTCTCTTTATTGGTGCATTTAGTCCATTTACATTCAGTGTAATGATTGATAGGTATGAGTTTACTGCTGTCATTTTGACGTAGTTTTTTGTGACGTTGATAGCTTCTTTGTTCCACTTCATTTTCTGTGCTGAGCCGTTTTTCTTTATGTATTTTCTTTTCATCTTTTTCATTATTGTTGATTTTGTGTTTGCTGAGTCTTCATGTTTTTCTTCTCTTTTATTTTGATGGGTAGATTCATTAGTTTCCTCTGTGGTTACCTTAAAATTTACCCCTATTTTTTAAGTTTAAACCAATCTTTTATTTCTTGATATCGCCTTAACGTCCTCTCCATATGAAAGTTCTATGACTACACTATTTAATCCCTCTTTTTTGTTTTAATATTGTCATTGTTTACATAGCAACATCTCTGTTTCCCGATTTTCAGTGTTTTAGCTTTGACTTACTTTTTGAGATCTCGTTGTTGTGTTCTGTGTTCTAGTCTTAAGTTATTGTCTGATATTGTTGGTTCTCTAGTCAGAGGACTCCCTTTAGTATTTCTTGTAATTTCGGTTTGGTTTTCACAAATTCCCTTAGATTTGTTTATTTGGAAATGCCCTAATTTCGCCAGCATATCTGAGAGGCAGTTTTGCTGGATTTTATAGTTCTTGGCTGGCAATTTTTTTCCTTCAAGGCTTTGTATATCTCATCCCATTGCCTTCTTGCCTGCGTGGTTTCTCCTGGGTAGTCAAAGGTTAGTTTTATTGACTCTCCTTTGTAGGTGACTTTTCGTTTATCCCTAGCCATCCTTAAGATTCTCTCTTTATCTTTGGTTTTGGCAAGTTTGACCACTGATAAACTTTGATCTATATGCATTTGCCTGTTCTTGACTTTATATAAGTGAGGTCATACAATATTTGTCCTCTCGTGATTGACTTATTTTGCTCAGCATAGTGTCTTCAAGCTCCATCCATATTGTAGCATGCATCAAGATTTCATTTCTCTCACTGAATAGTATTCCATTGTATTTATGTTCCACATTTTATTTATCCATTCATTCACTGATAGGCATTTAGGTTGTTTATACCTTTTGGCTATCGTGCATAATGATGCAGTGAACATTGTTGTACAAGTATCTGTGTGAGTCTCTTCTTTCAATTTTTGGGTATATACCTAGAAGTTGAATTGCTGGGTCATATGGTAGTTCTAAGAAGCCCTGGTGGTGCAGTGGTTAAAGTGCTCAGCAGCTAACCAAAAGGTTGGCAGTTCCAACCCACCAGCCACTCCGCAGGAGAGAAAACCTGGTGATCTGCTCCCATAAAGATGACAGCCTAGAAAACCCGATGGGCAGTTCTGCTCTGTTGTATGGGGTCGCTATGAGTCGGAATTGACTTGACGGCCCACAAAAACAACATAATAGTTCCATTTTTAGTTCTTTGAGGAATTACCAAGGCTGTATATTTTATGGAAGCAGACTGCCAAATCTTTCTCCCATGGAGCTGCTGGTGGATTCAAACCGCCAACCTTTCCATCAGCAGCCAAGCACTTAACCATTGCACCACCGGCGCTCCTTTGTCAAATGGTAGGGAGGCTTAAAGAGAAATAAATCCCGGGGAGGGGGACAAGGAGTCCTGGGGGTGTGCAGGTTCCTATTTTTATAAGAGGTGGTCACAGAAAAAGTGACATTGAATGAAGACCTGAAGGAGGGGAGGGAGAGTCATGCAGACAATTGGGAGAAGGGATTTCCGAAGGTGAAGCAATGGCTAGTGCAAAGGCCCAGGGTGATGCTGGTATTGCTTGTTGAAGAAGCGGGAAGGTGGCCACCACGGCCATATCAGAATGGGGGGTGTGTGGTAGGAGATGAGGACAGAGATGCAGTTTCAAGGTATATTATGGGGAATCTGGTAGGTTTTGTGGGGACTTGGACATTTGCTCTGAGTGAAATGGGGGTCATGGGAGGGTTCTGTGCAGAAGAGGAACGTGAAGCTGTAGGGGGTGAGGGTGGCAGCAGGGAGACCAGTTAAGAGGCTCTTGCAAAATCCAAGCAAGAGATGCTGGTGGCTTAGACCAGGGTGGCAGCGGTAGAGGTGTGTGAAGTAGTTGGATTCTGGGTCTGTTTTAAAGGCAGAGCTGACAAGATTTATGGATAGATTGGGTGTGGGGTAAGACTCCAAAGTTTTGACCCTGCAACCAGTAATCATGCTAAAATCACTTCTTAGTTCTTGGAGCTTTTTTGTAGACCCCTTGAGATTTTCTATGGAGTCCTTGGGTGGAACAAATGGTTGAGCACTTGGCTACTAACTGAAAGGCTGGTGGTTCGAACCTGCCCAGAGGTTCCATGGAAGAGAGCCTGGCAATCTGCTTCCAAAAGGTCACAGCCCTGAAAACCCTAGGGAGCAGTTCTACTCTGCACACATATGGTCGCCATGAGTCAGAACTGACTAGGTGGCAACTGGTTTGGTTTTTCGATTTTCTATGTAGATAATCATGTTATCTTAGTTATCTAGCTCTGCTACAACAGAAATACCACAAGTGGATGGCCTTAACAAGCAGAAATTTATTCTCTCACAGTTTAGGAGACTAGAAGTCTGAATTCAGGGCGCCAGCTCCAGGGGAAGGCTTTCTCCCTCTGTCGGATCTGGATAAAAGTCCGTGTCATCAATCTTCCCTGGGTCTAAGAGTTTCTCAGCAGAGGGACTCTGGGTCCAAAGGACACTCTCTACTCCTGGCACTTCTTGCTTGGTTGTATGAGGTCCCTGTCCTCTCTGCTCAATTCTCTCTTTTATATCTCAAAAGAGATTGGCTCAAAATACAACCTAATCTTGTAGATTGAGTCCTGCCTCATTAACATAACTGCCTCTAATCCTGCCTCATTAACATCATAGAGATTAGGATTTACAACACATAGGATAATCACATCAGATCACAAAACTGTAGACAACCACACAAAATACCGCAAATCATGGCCTAGCCAAGTTGACACACATTTTTGGGGGACATAATTCAATCCATAACATATGTCCTCTGTGAACAGAGAGTTTTATTTCTTCCTTTCTAATCCGTATGCCTTTTATTCTTTTTCTTGTCTTATTGCACTGGCTAGAAACTTCAATATGATGTGGAATAGGAGTGGGAGAGTGAACATCCTTGTCTTGTTCTTGGTCTTAGGGAAAGCAGTCAGTCTTTAACCATTATGTATAATGTTAGCTGTAGGGTTGGCTTGTTTGTTTTTGTAGGTAGCCTTTGTAAGTTTGGGGAAGGTCCCTTGTATGCCTAGTTTGCTGAGAGTTTTTATCACAAATTTGTTCTTGTTAGTTGCCATCGAGACCTTATGTATAACAGAACAAAACGTTGCCAGTCCTGCACCATCTTCATGATCGTTGGTATGTTTGAGTTCATTGTTGTGGCTATTTTTATTATGAATAGAAGATGAATTTTGTCAAGTAATTTTTCTGCATCCATTAAGATGATTGGTCTCTGGGTGGTGCAAATGGTTTGCACTTGACTTCTAACCTAAAGGACCTAAAGGAAGGTCCTTGTCTCTTCTGTCCCTCAGCAGTAACACATCCAAAGTACGTGAGATGAAGTCTCGCCATCCTCGCTTCCAAGGAGCATTCTGGCTGTACTTCTTCCAAGACAGATTTGTTCATTCTACTGGCAGTTCATGGTACATTCAATATTCTTCGCCAACACCATAATTCAAAGGCATCAATTCTTCTTCAGCTTGCCTTATTCACTGTCCAGTTTTTGTATGCATATGAGGCGATTGAAAATATCATGGCTTGGGTCAGGCACACCTTAGTCCTCAAAGTGACATCTTTGCTTTTTAACACTTCAAAGAGCTCTTTTGCAGCAGATTTGCCCAATGCAATGCATCCTTTGATTTCCTGACTGCTGCTTCCATGGGTGTTGATTGTTGATCCAAGTAAAATGAAATTCTTGACAACTTCAGTTTTTTCTGTTTATCATGATGTTGCTTATTGGACCAGTTGTGAGGATTTTTGTTTTATGCTGAGGTGTAATCCATACTGAAGGTTGTGGTCTTTGATCTTCATCAGTAAGTGCTTCAAGTCCTCTTCTCTTTCAGCAAGCAAGGTTGTGTCATCTGGATTTCGCAGGTTGTTAATGAGTCTTCCTCCAATCCAGATGCCGTGTTCTTCTTTATATAGTCCAGCTTCTTGGATTATTTGCTCAGCATACAGATTGAATAAGTATAGTGAAATGAGACAACCCTGACTCACACCGTTCCTGATTTTAAACCACGCACTATCCCCTTGTTCTGTTTGAACGACTGCCTCTTGGTCTAAGTACAGGTTCCGCATGGGCACAATTAAGTGTCCTGGAATTCCCATTCTTCACAGTGCTATCCATAATTTGTTATGGTCCACACAAAGTCAAATGCCTTTGCAGAGTCAATAAAACACAGGTAAACATCTTTCCAGTATTCTTTGCTTTCAGCCAAGATCCGTCTGACATCAGCAATGATATCTCTTGTTCCACTCCCTCTTCTGAATCCAGCTTGAATTTCTCGCAGTTCCCTGTCGATGTACTGCTGCAACCATTTTTGAATGATCTTCAGCAAAATTTCACTTGCCTGTGATATTAATGATATTGTTCAATAATTTATGCATTCTGTTGGATCACCTTTCCTTGGAACGGGCACAAATATGGATCTCTTCCAGGAGGTTGGCCAGGTAGCTGTCTTCCAAATTTCTTGGCATAGACAAGTGAGCACCTCCAGCTCTACATCTGTTGGTTGAAACATCTCAGCTGGTACTCCATCAGTTCCTGGACCCTGGTTTTTTGCCAGTATCTTCAGTGCAGCTTGGACCTGTTCCTTCAGTACCACCGGTTTTGGATCATATGCTACCTCCTGAAATGGTTGAATGTCAACCAGTTCTTTTTGGTACAGTGACTCTGTGTATTCCTTCCATTTGCTTTTGATAATTCCTGCCTTGTTCAATATTTTGCCCATAGAATCTTTCAATATTGCAATTCAAGGCTTGAATTTTTTTTCTTCACTTCTTTCAGGGGTTAGGATTTATAACACATATCTTTTGGGGGATGCAATTCAATCCATAACAGCCCTTCACACCATTACACAGCCTCAACTCCTCAGATGTCTGATGGGCCCTCAGCCCCACAGATCATGTCACCCGGTGACAGCAGGTTGAGAGGGTCAAAATGCGCCAAAATGCACCCAGTTGATGGGTCACCCATTCCACAAACATTTGCTACTCGTCTGTTTCAAGGGGGAAACCCTGGTGGTGCAGCGGTTAAGAGCTATGTTTGTTCCAAGGGGAAGTGCATTTGAGGCAGAAGGAGCAGCACGTCGAAGGTCTGGAGGCAGGAAGGGGGTGTTTGTGGGGGCTGGATGGACTGCCTGCTGTCCCCAGACTTTCCATAGAGGAGTGGGGGCAGGAGTCTCAGGTCCGACAATGCAGGGCCTCATGGGCCACGGAGAGTGTGGCTCTGTCCCAAGGGCACTCGGGAGCCATGGCAGGTTCTGAGCAGGAGAGAGGTAGGGGCAGATTTGTGCTTTAGAAAGACCCCTCTGGCTGCTGAGTGGAGGGTGGGTGGAAGGGGGTGACACTGGGACCCAGGAAGAGGGAGGGGCTGGACTGGGCCTGTCACGGTCACCCTGTATCCCCAGTACAACCCAGCAAAGAGCAGGTGCTCAGTAACCACGTTTTGAATGAACACAGGAAAGAAGGAAGGAAGGGACACTTGAAGTAATGGATTCTTATATCACTGAGAGTTAAAGCCGAAGTCTGTACTGGGGCATGTGAGGACCTATGACCTGGCCCCCGTCACCTTGCTGAGCTCATATACAATTGACCACTTCACTCAGTGTACCCTTGGACCCCTTGCTGTCCTCTCAGATGCCACCAGGGCCTTTGCACTGCTGCTCCCTCTGCCTGAAATACTTTTTCTCCAGAATGCAGGCTCCCTGAGGGCAGGCCTTTGCTTTTCTCTTTTGGTCATTTCTGTATCCACAGTGCCTGCAATGCTGGGTAACCTCAGTCAGCATACAGTAAATGTTTGTGTAAAAATGGCATCTGATCTCCTCTAACTTCACGAGAGGGGAGAATCACTATCAGCATCAGTGGCTCAAGGCTGATTCCTATGAGGCGGAAGTCAGACATACCTCCTCTCCAACCTTTTTACCAGTTCTGACACAAGCCGTCCCTCCCATGGCACTCTCTGCTTCTCTGCTGAGTTTGATAATTCATTGCAATGGCCACACAGAACTCACAGACAGTAGTTACAGTTATTGGGCTTATTAGGGAGGTAACAGGTTACAATTCAAGATCAGAAATGACTCAGGATACAGTTCTTCCATCAGGACAACCTCTTCTCAGCTGTGTCCACAGGCAGGCCTCTCTCCGTCCCTTGGCCCCTCAGCCTGGCCTCTGCCCGGCTCTGGCAAGTGTTACAAAACTCTTTAGCTCCACCGATAAGTGCCCAGAGGCACCCTACTCCTCCAATAAGCCCTGGCTCAAAGGCACTCAGCTTTCTTGCCCCTTGGGCCAGGAAGCCCATCGTGCCATCTCCTGCTGGTCTCCTGGTTCTGCTGCTGCTGGCTGTCTGCCTTGCTTGCTGCTGCTTCTCCACATCTTGCACCATCTCTGGTGTTACAGCTCTCTGTCTCCTGGGTCTAAGAGGTTCTCAGTGCAGGGACCCTGGATCCAAAGGATACACTCCATGCCCAGCTCTTCTTTCTAAGTGGTAGTGAGTTCTCCCCCTGCTCTGGGATTGACTCTCTTTTAAGCCTAGCAGGATGGCAAAACTGACCAATCCCCTCATTAGGGTTCCATACCCCTTATTTGCATGGTCCCACGCCCACAAGTGTTCCACACACCTTATTTGCATGATTAGAAAGCTGTCCAATCCCCTTGGTGGGCCAAAAGCACTTTATTTGCATAGTCCCACCCAATTATTTGGTGGGAATTACAAGACCACAGTGAGAAAGGCCATATAAAAGTGATCCACGGCACCTCAGTTTGTTGCATGGATGCATGCATGAATGAATGAATCAATCAATCCCCTGCAGCTTGCCAGGAGAGGGCTGAACATCGTCCTCATCAGTCGAAACCTGAGCAAGTTGGAACGAGAGGCAAAGGAGATCGGTGAGACACAGGGGCTTGGGCTGGGGAAGCACCGGGGCAGGGGCTGGGGCAGCAGTTGGGGCTGGGCTAGACAGGGTGTGAGGTCAGGGCTGGATGGGTGCTAGAGCCAGGAAAAGGACAGGGAGAAGGGCCAGGTGGGGGCAGGGGCTGCAGTACTGGACTCCAGCTAAGGGTCTGGCTCCCCCTTGCCCCCTCTCTGCCAGAACGGCTTCATGGTACCCTGACGAGAATCATCCAGGTCGACTTCACTGGGGGCCTGGAGATCTACGGAGCCGTTGAGGAAGGATTAAAGGGACTGGAGATTGGAGTACTGGGTATGTCCTTACCTGCTCTGGGGAGCACACCCTCAACTACCCCTAAGCTCACCCCAACCCTGGGCCCTCTTGTGGTCACCCTCCCTCTGACCTCACCTAGTTTCCTTGGGGCTGTTGGAGTGACAAGCTATTTCCTCTCGTTCAGTGAACAATGTGGGCATGTCTGTCAGCGTGGTCTTACAGAAAACGTTCGAAGTGGAGAACCCAGCCAAGGTGAGTGAAACCCAGCAGTAGCCCGCCGGTGGCACCTCTCCCTCTGACTCTTTACTGCCCTCTGTTGGAAAACTGGCACAATACGCTGACTTTGTTAGAATGGGGTACTCTATAGCCTTTTGCAGGAAAATTGTTTTAGAAGCTACAAATCTATGATGTCTGTGGTGCAAATGAGGGCCCTTTGGATGGGGCGCCCTTCTGCAGTGCCCAACCAGTACAACTGTTCAAGATGGGCCCAGTTCTGCCCTTTTTTAAAAAATTGTAGTGAAAATATACACACACACACAAAACCTTCACCAATTCAACAATTTCCACGTGTACAATTCAGTGACATTGATTACATTCTTCATATTGTACAAGCTTTATCGCTATCCTTTTCCAAATTATTCCACCGCCATTAACATAGACTCAATGCCCCCTAATGGTTCTGCCCTTTTACATTCCACTCCACGGAGTGACCCTCATAGGAAGACCAGTGGCCTGCCATCGGGGACATACAGATTTATATATTTTTATTTGGGATCTTTTTTTTTCTAGTTAAATATTTTTTTAAAATATTTTATTGTATTTTTGGTAAAAGTATACAGAGCAAAACAGGTTCCCATTCAACAATTTCTACACATAATGTTCAGTGACATTGGTTACATTCTTTACATATGTCAATGTCTTAGTCATCTAGCGCTGCTCTAACAGAAATACCACAAGTGGATGATTTTAACAAAGAGAAATTTATTCTCTCACAGTCCAGTAGGCTGCAAGTCCAAATTCAGGGCATCAGATCCAGGAGAAGGCTTTCTCTCTCTGTCAGCTCTGGAGGAAGGTCCTTGTGATGCATCAGTCTTCCCTTGGTCTGGGAGTATCTCAGCACAGGAACCTCGGGTCCAAAGGACGGGCTCTGCTCCCGGCACTGCTTTCTTGGTGGTGTGAGGTTCCCAACCCTCTGCTTGCTTCCCTTGCCTTTTATCTCTTGAGAGATAAAAGGTTGTGCAGGCCACACCCCATGGAAACTCCCTTTACATTGGTTCAGGGATGTGACCTGGGTAAGAGTGATGTTACAATCCCACCCTAATCCTCTTTAACATAAAATTACAATCACAAAATGGAGGACAACCATACAATTCTGGGAATCATGTCCCAGCCAAATTGATACACACATTTTTGGGGGACACAAGTCAAACCATGACAGTCAACATTCTCATCATTTCTGTTCTGGTCATTCCATTCCCATTAACTTAGTCTCACTGCCCCTCAAGCTTCTCATCTATGCTTTAGAGTATCTGCTGTTCATTTGGTCTCATAGAGATAATTTTTTCCAAGAGAGCAGTACTCAGGGTGACATTCTTTCTTTTTGAGCTGACCTGTTATTTAGTTAAAAGGTGACTTCAGGGGATAGCTTCGGTTCAAAGTTTAAAGAATATTTTAGAGCAGTTGTCTTGGGGATTCCTCCAGTCTCAATGGGTCCAGTAAGTCTAGGTTCAATGAGAATTTGAAGTTCTGTTCCACATTTTTCTCCCTTTCTATCAGGATCCATCTGTTGTGACTCTAGCAGAACCTTCAGCAGTGGTAGCTGGGCACTATCTAGTTCTTCTGGTCTCAAGGTAGTGGAGGCCATGGTTCATGGAGACAGTTCATCTGTAGTCTGGGTCCTTATCTGATTCTCAGGTTTCCTTCTTTCTTTTTTGCTCCAGATGAATAGAGACCAATAGCTGTATATCAGATGGCCGCTCACACGCTTTAAGACCCCAGGCACTACTCGCCAAACTAGGATGTAAACATAAACTCTATGAACTATATTATGCCAATTGACTGGCTTGCTATTTGGGACCAATCTTGAACTCACAGCTTATTTTCTCTGAATTACCTGTACACATATGTCCACACTTCTTCTGATGGGTGTCACATGGTCACAAAACCTGTTTCAACTGCTGATCTCTTTTGACAAATTAAATAGTCTTTTCTTTAGTGTTTATTTTTTTAAATCAAAGTTATACATAAAGAGTCAAATATTTCTATAAGGCTTGTTAAAGAAAACAGGATGCCCCCATTCCCATTTCCTGTTCCCTAGAGCAGGATTTCTCAACCACAGCATTACTGACACTTGGAGCTGGATGATTCTTTGCTGTGGGGGCTGTTCTGTTCATTGTAGGAGGTTTAGCAGCATCCCTGGCCTCTACCCACAAAATGCCAATAGTACTCCCCTCTCTAGTTGTGGCAACCAAAAATGTCCCCTGTGGGGCAAAATCATAGCCAGTTGGGAGCTATTGTTCTAGAGGCTACTACTTTCAACTTTTAAAAAAATATAGCCTCATACATTTAAATAATGTTTACAGTGTACATCTTGTTTTTGGTTTTTTTTTTTTTTTTCAGTCTTAGCCATTACCTAGTGACTACCCACAACAGGGAGCCCTGGTGGCACAGTGGTTAAGAGCTTGGCTGTTAACCAAAAGGTCGGCAGTTCGAATCTACCAGCTACACTTTGGAAACCCTATGGAGCAGTTCTACTCTGACCTATAGGGTCGCTATGAGTCAGAGTCGACTTGACACAATGGATTTGGTTTTGGTTTACCCACAACAGGATTATTTCTCATTCACATACACCTGTGCCCTCTGTCACAAACATACACCCTTCCAGGCCTTCCATCCCTCAGTGTGGTATTTCATAAACGTGGCTACAAGTGAATATGAAAACACTGTTCAGAGCTAAGCCACATAGTGGACTATAATTACTTTTCCTTTTTTGAACAACTTTTCATTCTCCCTGGCGTTAGTAATTGTCTCTTGATATTTTTCATCTGTTTGGGTTTCTGTGTACTTATCATTACATCAAACTATAATCCAAAAATATAAAAAACGTTCAAGCACATCAGCTATTCTAACCAATTTTGTCTTTGTATGTGTGTGTTTTAAATAACAATTTTATTTGAGATATAATTAACATATAAAATTCTCCCTTTTAAAGTGTATAATTCAGTGGGTTTTAGTATATTCAGAGTTGTGCATCCACCACTATCTAATTCCAGAACATTTTTATCACCCCTCCACGCACACACATACACACACACACACACACACACACACACACACACACACACACACAGCCCATATCCATTAGCAGTCATTGCCCATTCCTCCCTCTACCCAGCCACTGGCGACCACTAATCTACTTTCTGTCTCTATGGATTTAATCTATTCTGGACCTTTCATATCAACGAAATCATACAATATGATTATATTGCATTTGTTGTAGTTAGTTGCCTTCAAGTTGATTAGAACCCATGGTGACCCCATGTGCACCAGAGTAGAACTGCTCCATAGGGTTTTTAAGGCCGTGACCTTTCGGACGCAGATTGCCTGACCTATCTCCCGAGTAACGAATTTCATCTTGGAATTCTCTCCAAAGGTTTTCTGTCCTGCTTCTGCCTGGACTGGTTGCCTTCTGTGCCAGGAATCTTGGGACCTCCCTTCACCTTCATTCCAGGGAGCCCCTAATTTCTCTATCACAGGTTATAGTGTGTTTTGGTTTGGTTTGTTGGAGCATATCCTTTAGTAATCTCCTGAGAAAGGATACTTGGATGATAGAATTTTTAGCTCTGTTTTTTATCAGTTGTGTGACTTTGGGTGAATGACTTCATTTTTCTGAGCCTCAATTTTCTATCCATACAATAGGAATAAATATTTTTGTTGGCTTCATAAGATTGTTATGAGAGTACAATGGAATAATGCACATAAATGGCATAATGCACATAAGCCTTAGTTGTGTACTTAAGAAATTTTAGCTATTATTATTAGATATAATGTTAGTTATTGTTATTAAACACAAACAAAACAGAAAAAGTTTGTTTTTTAAATAAAATTCTGATACATGCTGCTAAACAGATTAACTTTTTTTTTTTAATTGCTGTAGTTCAAGTGAAAGTTTACAATTCAAGTTAGTCTTTCATGCAAAAATTTATACATACATTGTTATGTGACCCTAATTGCTCTCCTTATACTGTGACAGCACACTCCTCCTTTCCACCCCTGATTTCCTGTGTCCATTCAACCAGCTCCTAACACTCTCTGCCTTCTCATCTCACCTCTGGACAGAAACTGCCCATTTAGTCTCATGTATCTACTTGAGCTGAGAAGCACACTCTTCATGAGTATCATTTTATGTCCCACAGTCCAGTCCAATCTTTGTCTGAAGAGTTGGCGTCAGGAATTTTTTTACTTCTGGGTTGGCAGAGAGTCCGGGGGCCATGCTTTCTGGGGTTCCTCCAGTCTCAGTCAGACCATGAAGTCTGCTCTTTTTACTAGAATTTGAGTTCTGCACCCTACTTTTCTTCTGCTCCATCAGGGACTCTCCGTTGTGTTCCCTGTCAGGGTGGTCATTGGTGGTAGCTGGGCACCATCTAGTTCTTCCGGTCTCAGGCTGATGAAGTCTCTGGTTTGTGTGGCCCTTTCTGTCTCTTGGGGTAATACTATCCTTGTGTCTTTGGTGTTCTTCATTCTCCTTTACTCTGGGTAGGTTGGGACCAATTGATGCATCTTAGATGGCCGCTTGCTAGCTTTTAAGACCCCAGACACCACTCACAAAAGTAGGATGCAGAACATTTTCTTCATAAACTTTGTTATGCCAATTGACCCAGATGTCCCTGAAAGCATGATCCCCAGACCCCCGCCCCTGCTACTCTGTCCCTCAAAGTGTTTGATTGTATTCAGGAAACTTCTTAGCTTTGGTTTAGTCCACTTGTGCTGACTTCCCCTGTAGTGTGTGCTGTCCTTCCCTTCACCGAAGATAATTCTTGTCTACTATCTACTTATACATGGATGAACTTTGAAAACATGATGCTGAGTGAAATAAGCCAAACACGAAAGGACAAATATTGTATGACTCCACTTATATAAAGTATGTAGCTAGAAGAGGCAAATTCATAGAGATAGAAAGTAGAATAGTGGTTACCAGGAGTTGGAGGAAGGGAGAATGGCAAGTTATTATTTAATGGGTATAGAGTTTCCGTTTGGGTTAATGAACATGTCCTGGAAATAGACAGTGGTAATGGTTTATACAACAATGTGAATGTACTTAACGTCACAGAATTCTGCACTTAAAAATGGTTCAGATGGTAAATTTTGTTATGCATATTTTACCACAATAAAAAAGAAAAATCTGTCAAAAAAGAAAAAAAAGTAATACCAATGTTTTCCAAACTGATCCAAAGACTAGAAAAAGGGTCCACATTTTTCAACTTATTTTCTGAGGCATATAAGCATAATATCAAACCTTGATGAGAAAATTGCAAGAAAGGATAATTAGAGGTCAATCTTGTTCAAGAATATAAATGCAAACATCCTAAACAAAATAATTAGCTAACAAAGCTCTGTGATATATAAAAAGAATTATACATCATGACTGTGTTGCTGTTATGTGCCATCGAGTTGATTCTAACTAAGTGAGCTTTATTCCAGGAATGCAAGGATGGTTCAGTATTTGAAAATCCGTCTATATAATTCATCGCATTAACAGAAAAAACCATATGATTATCTGGATAGATACAGGAAAAGTATTTGCTAAGAATGAACATATGTCCGTTATTTAATTAAAAAATGTTAATTAGGAATAGAAGGAAACTGTTAATCTGACAAGCAGCCAACAAAGAACCAGCAACAAGCACATACCTAATGGTGAAATGTTGAACACTTTTCCTATGAGATTGGGAACAAGACAAGGAAGTCTGCTATGATCTCTTCTACTCAACATTTTACAGGAGATCCTAGCCAGTGGAACCAGGTCAAAAAGCTGGAAACAGGCTGGACCTGTTAATTGTTAAGAAATACAATTGTCATTATTTGCAGATGACAAGACTGTCTATCTAGAAAATCCAGATGAATTTATTAATCAAGACAGTGGATTTTATAGCTATATACTAGCAATGAACAACTGGAAAGTATTTTTTTTAAAAAGGATAACATTTATGATAGCAGGAAGAGACATCAAATACCTAGGAATAAATCTGACAGAAGATATGCAAGACCTTTCCTTACAAAAAACCATAAAGCATTGCTGAGAGAAGTTTTAAAAGAACTAAAAGGGATATACAATCGACTCAACTGCACACAATAACAACAAACAGTTTTGCAAGGAGTCTCTTCGAACATACTGGATTCAGTTCCCACGTGTGAGTATCTTAGAAAAGAACAGATTTCTACAAGTGGAGTTGCTGGACCAAAAGGGTGTGTGCATTTAAATTCTAGGAAGTGCTACCAAAAGGTCAGCAGTTACTCTTACGCAAAGATGAGACGATAAGTGGGCAGGGAAACTAGAGCACTGGAAACGGAACAACCAGAACACAGTTAAAGAGAAGGTTGAGACACATTGTGAAAAATGTAACTCATGTCGCTGAACAATTTGCATAGAAACTGTCAAATGGGAACCTAATTTGCTGTGTCAATTTGCACTGAGAACACACTATTAATAAAAAAATTTGCATTCCATGCAAAAATGATAATTTCAAAGGTATATTCTATTAAATAAAATATATTATTAAAATTAAAAAAAATTCTAGGAGGTGCTACTTTTAAAAAATGGGTTCTCTTAAAAATGAGTTTGTGTTAATGGGGGAGGAACAACTCAGAAAAGGAGGGCGAGAATGGTTGCACAACTCAAAGAATGTAATCAATGTCACTGAATTGTACATGTAGAAACTGTTAAACTGCCGTATGTTTTGCCTGGTATATTCTCAACAACAACAAAAATAAATAAAATAAAATAAATGGGTTCCATGTAAAAATGTAAGCTAGGAAATGAGAAAATGCGGGAGTTGTGGCAGGGCTGATGAAGGGAGGGAGTAATTGGGTCCATTTTCTTCCCCAGAGGCTTTCGGATATTGTGAACTGCAACATGTTGTCCGTGGTCCAGGTGAGGCTGGGCGGGGACCAGTGGGTCTGAGGTCACCCTGAGCCCGCAGGGTGGCCGCAGCACCCCCAGCCCTGGTACGGAGGAAGCTAGAGGGGTAGGGGTAAATTGATGAGCAGGGAGCAGATCAGAGGATTGGAAAGGGGAAGACACAGCTCCCCCACTCTTCTCCCCAGATGACCCGAATTATCCTGCCCCAAATGGTCTCCAGGTATGAGCCAGCTTCTTTCTCTTCCAACCTCCAGGCTTTTTCCATTCTCCAGCTGCCCCACCCACGTTTCCAACTCTTCCCTGTCCCTCTGATGTGTCTCAGCTTAGGGCTTCACCTAAGGAGTGGGGGTGGGAAGACCTTTCCTCCTCGTGACAGTCAGTACCTTCTAATCGATGCTTGCTCCTCCAGGCGCCGAGGCATCATCATCAACGTCTCTTCTGTGGCTGAAAACCACCCCCACCCACTCTTGGCAGCCTACGCAGCCACTAAGGTACCCAGACCCCACATACCCAAGGCCAGGGCTGCACGGCCCGTGCCTGAAATTCCTCCATTACTGCCTTTCTCAGGCATTGAAGGTTATAGTGAAAAAGTCTTGAATAGGGGGGTTACGTGCCACTTGAGTCTGGGGCTGGCTATTTATAGGTCAGACGGATCTCCAGGGCACAGTGCAGTAGGGAAAGCCAGAGTTTGTTTTTTAACAGAAACAGAGGCTGGGAGTCTAGAGAATAGTCTGGAACTAGTAAATACCTGGAGGCTGGAAGGAAGCCAGGGAATTAAGAGACTCGCCCAGCTGGAATGGAGAGGGGGGTGTGTGGGAATAAGAGAGGGTTTAGAACAAGCAGGCATTCAACTGTTAAACAGGGATAGGGTTGGGTGGCGGAGTCCGTGGGGCGCAGGGCTCAGCTTGGGCGGGGCTCTCCGTCCTGGGACCCTACCTCTCTCTTTTCCTCCACAGGCCTTTGTGCGAAGCTTCTCCTTGGCGGTGGCCACAGAATACTCGTCTGAGGGGGTCACCGTGCAGGTGCCGGGCTCAGCGGGGGCGGGGCTCAGAAGGGGCGTAGCGATCAAAGGGAGAGGTCTGGGGGGGTTGGGAGCTTCGAGACAGTGAGGCTCAAGAAGCAGGGGCGCACAGGAGGCAGGGTCTCCTAGAGGACGGTGATCAGAGGGTTTTAGTGGGCAAGGGTCAGGGGCGTGGTTTCACGGGGGCGGGGCCTCAGGGCGGAAGCCCGGAGACCCTAGTGGGATGGCAGCTAGTGGGATTCCGAGAGTGGGGCGGGGGCTTAGGCTGGGAGGGGGCGTCCTTTCTTTTATCCTCTCCTGCCTGCAGACGGTGAGCCCTTTCGTTGTATCCACAAAAATGAGCGGTCACCCCAAAACCGGATTGCTGGTGAAGACGCCCGAAGACTGGGCGTCGGAGGCGGTGGACACCCTTGGCCTCTCCTCCCACACCTCTGGGTGCCTCAGTCACGCGGTGCAGGTGCCTTCATGGGGCCTTCATAGGCAGAGGACTGGGGGGATATTTCCAGGTCTAAGTCCACTGGTCCTCAGGAGGGGAGCGAGACCCCCATCCTGGGCTGGGGATAGAGGGGAAGGGCTGAGATGCCCAAGAGTGAGGCGGGTACTGATCCCTGGCGCTTCTCCTTCCTAGAGTTTCCTGCTGTGTTCTGTGCCCACTTGGTTTATTTGCAGTAGCTGGGGAGTCAAGCTTCTGTCTTTGTTGGTGTCCCGGTTGAGAACCAAGCAAAAGACGGTGGGGAGGGAGTGAGGCAGGCGTGGCCGCCTGTCTGTCCACTCCGCTTTCCAGAATCCTGGGCCAGGGATGTTGGTGATGTGAGCAAAGATGCCCTACATGTTGGAATAAATGGGTAGGCTGACCAATGCAACAGAATCGGAGCCCTGAACTAACCTGAACACTTAGTGATAAGACCTCTGGCATAAAGATGGAGTTTTTAACATGTGGCGCCAAGACAACTACTTAGCCATTTGGAGAGAGGATATATACATATATGTAATTGTAGATGTGATGGTTGCACAACTTTGTGAATGTTATGCCACATTAGGTGCCATCCAGTGGGTTCCAACTCATAGCGACCCTATGTTCAGGTCCTGCACCATCCTCACAATCATTATTATGCTTGAGCCCATTGTTGCAGCCACTGTGTCAATCCATCTAACTCTGTGAATATACAGCACTAAAAGCCACTGGTTTGTAAATTTTTTAAGGGTGAACTTTAGGGGATGTGAACTATATCTCAATAAAAATAATTTAAAAAGAAGAGACTCCTCAAAATATAAAGTTGAAACCATTCCTCACATCATGCACCAACATAAACTCCAAATTAATCAGAAATTTCTGTGTAAAAAAGGAAACACACAAGGACTAAAAGAATACCTGGGTGAATTCCTTTCCGTCTTGGAAGTAGGAGAGTCTAAGCATGACTGTTCTAAGCATGACTTAAAATTAAAAGCAACAACAACAACAACGAAAGACTGTTAACAAATATTGAACTCTAGTTAATGATATGCAGGTGAATTATTTAGGGAAAATGTTCTGATGTCTGCAATTTACTCTGAAACGCATTGGGGTTGGAGGGTGATGGTTAAGGGGTGCAGGGTTTCTTTTTGGGATAATGAAAATGTTCTAAAATTGTAGTGATGGTTGCACACTTCTGTGTATGTATTAAGGGCCACTGAATTGTACACAAATGGGTGAATTGTATGGTATGTGAATTATATCTCAATAAACTGTTTTTGAAAATACAGATAACAGCAGCCACTGTGGAAAAGAGTTTGGCGGTTTCTAAAAAATTAAACATAGAATTATCACATGACCCAGCAATTCCGCTCCTTAATATATACCCAAAAGAACTGAAAGCAGGACTGAAAAGGATATTTGTACACCAATGTTCACTGTGGCATAATTCACAATAGGCAAAAAATGCAAACAACCCAAGTATCCATCAACAGATGAATGAATAAAGACAATGTGATATACCCATACAATGGACTATTATTCAATCATGAAGAGAAATGAAGTTCTGGTGCATGTTATGACATGGATGAACCTTGCAAACATTACACGAGGTGAAATAAGCCAGAAAGAAAAGGACAAGTATGGTTCTATTTAGATGAGGTATCTAGAATAGGCAAATTCACGGTCAGAAAGTAGATTAGAGGTTATCAGGGGCTGAGGGGAGGAAGAAATGGGGAGTGACCACTTAATGGATACAGAGTTTCTCTTTGGGGTGATAAAAATGTTCCGGAACCTAAGAGTGATGATGGTTGCACAACACTGTGAATATAATCAATGCTGCTGAATTGTACACTTAAAATAAAATAGTAAATGTAATGGAAAAAATGGAGACACCAATATCTGAAAAGAACACCGGCAAACTGAGGTTAATTCAAGTTTAATTAAATGCCTACAAATTGCAACATGTTGCTGATTCCTCAACTCCTCCCCTAGATATCAATGGCATTGCATATGTGTGGGAGTATTTTTAGGGTGGTTCAATGGGAGAAATTCTCACCTTCCACGCAAGAGACCTCAGTTCGATTCCCAGCCAATGCACCTCATGTACAGCCACCACCGGTCTGTCAGTGGGGGCGCGTGTGATGCTAGGATGCTGAACAGGTTTCAGAGGAGCTTCCAGACTAAGACCGACTAGGAAGAAAGGTGTGGTGATCTACTTCTGAAAATCAGCCAGTGAAAACCCTATGGATCACAACTGTCCGATCTGCAACTGATCGTGGGGACGGTGCAGGACCTGGCAGCATTTAGTTGCCCTGTGCATGCGGCCACCATGAATTGGGCAATTCCAAGGCAGCTAACAGCAATGAGGAGGGTATGGCTCTGTACGTCTTACCTGGACCTGGGCAAAGAACCGTTAAACAATTCCTCAGAGAGGGGCAGCTTCCTGCGCAGGGTCACACAGCCCTCGGGCTCCAAATGTCCTGCGTCCCCACCTTCACGAGTTCAAATGTGCATAAGGTTCCAACCCCAGCAGCAACCCTGACCCCTGGCTGCCTCCTCATTCCAATTTCTCAGAAAGACGAAAAAAAAAAAAAACCACCACACCAGGAAACATCCGTCATGCGCTGTCCAGCAGGCCGGAGGGGCAGGGGTCAGCAGGGCGGTGACCTCAACGTCTCTGTGGGGACCAGGATCCGGCGGGGCTGGGGGTGAGAGGCTGGGCTTTTTCCCACCCTGCGACTTTCCTGCGTCAACCCAGGAGGGCGCCCTGGATGCCGCCGCCCTGCCCCCCACCTCCTTCCTCTCTTGACACAGCTTCCCGGCTGAGGATGGACAGCAGGGCGGGCCAAGGTGGAGCCGCCAAGCCCGGAAAAGACTGAGAGGCACTTTGGACTTGCCAGGATGAGGGACCCTTGCTCAGACCTGCCAAGTCCCTGCCGCGGAGTCACACAGCCTGGGGACTCGGTACAAATGAGAGGGCCTGGCCTCCTGGCCCCAACAGCGGATCACTCAGCCCCCAAGAGCTGGCCCCCAGCCCGGCCTTGAGAAGCCCTTGGCTCTGCCCCTGTCCTTCCTCCCCCCCACACACTCGGGACTCAGCCCTTCCTTGTGTTAAATAGAAACCTCTTTATTCTAAGTATCGTACATTCCTTAATACATTGGATTTGGGCCAGACCTTGAGGTGAAGGGGAAGGAGGGACTGGGATGTTTCGGTGGAAACTTCCAAATACCAACCCACCCCACTAGACTTGGGGGAGGGGGCGCTGGGAAAGGGATGTGTGACCTTGGGCAAGTCCTCGTCCTCTCTGGCCTCAGTTTCCCTTCTGAGTTTGTGGGTAGGTGAGAAGATCCCAAAGGATCTTTCCATTCCAGGGGTCTGTGGTACCAGGCAGGGAGTCAGGAGTGGGACCTACAGGAAGGGGGATGGTTTGTCAGCAGCAAAGATGGGGGGCACTGAGGTGGAGGGGTGGCTGAGGGAGTCTCAGAGCTGGGCCCGGGGTCGTGCTGGAGAGGTAGGTCGAGGCCGGGGCAGACAGGTCAGCCCCGGCCTGGACAGCCGGGAGAGTGGGAGGCGGCCCAGGAGGAGCGGGAGGCCAAGGCAGAAAGGCGGGCGGGGCACGGGGATGTCTGCAAAGAAGGCACGGTCCCGAGGGGTTGCCAGGGCGCCCCCCTCGGACAGTTCCAGGTCCCGGGCCACGGCCAGGATCTCGTGGCGGGCAGCGGCGTTGCGAAGGCCCCGGATGTCGAGGAGGGCCGCCACGTGCTTCCGCCTGAGGACAGAGAAGTGGACAGGTGCGTGGGGTCCTTGGTGCCAGACACACGCTCAGCCCAACCCCTCGCCTGGGCAGGTACCGGCCTCAGCCACAATCCTGCAGAACCCTCATCCTACACTCAGCTCGGGGGCCCCAACCCCAGCCTTAGCTCTGGGGTCCCTCGGGCCCCCTCCAGCCCTCTCTCTTGGGACCAGCCCCCTCCACATCCCTCCTCTCACACCAGACCCTCCAGACCCCTTCCCTCACACCAGCCCCACCCCCCGCCCCTTTCCTGTCATCAATTCCCTCCAGACCTCTCCCCTCACACCATCCCCCTCACCTCTAACTAACCATTTCCAAATCCTCACACTCACAATCCAATCCAGAACCCTCACCGCCAAACCCAGCACTGGAATTTTCAGCTTCATTCCAGTCTCAGCTCCTGATTAAAAATAATTTCAATCTTCAAGCCAACCTAGCTCAGACATCTTCCCAAATTTCCATTCTGGTACCCTTATGCCTATTTAAGCTCTAGACTCTACAGCAAACTCTTAATTTCTTCTTCGCGTTCATCACCAATGTAGCCCCGTGATTATCACTCAGCTCACAAGTGTTCACCCATATTCCCATGCTAACTCTCACCTCACCCTAAGTCCAGGTCTGGAACCTTATTCACCACCGCAGTTCCAGAACCCTCATCCAAAACTCAACTCAAGATCTCTCAACCTAGACCCCATCCCAGAACTTCATCCCCAAATTCGGCCTTGGAACACTTACTTCACCCACAATCCAGTCCCAGAATCATGCTGACCCAAAATTCCACTCCAGAACTAAAACTGGGGACCCTCACTCCAACCAGAAACTTCATGCTCAAAACCAACTTTATTCTACAACCCTAACCCCAGCATTCTGGAACCTTCCCCTTCACCCCCCAACTCAGCTCCAGATCACTGATCCAAAACGAAACTCTAGAACCACCACTGTATTTCAACTCAAGATCCTGAACTCAGCATTTATTTCCAGAACTTTCATTCCAAAAGAGCTCTAGGGCCTTTGCCACCACCTTCAACCCAGCTCAGGATCTTCACCTTCCCACAACCCAGTGGAATCCCCACCACCACTGCAGCTCCAAAACCTGAACCAAAAATGTGGCTCAAGAACCTTCCATCTCAACCCAGCTCCAAAACATGGCCCCCAAACCCAGCTTTGGAACCGCTCCTCTCAGCCCAGCTTGAGAACTTTCAACCCTAGTTCTAGGTCCTTGATTCAAGATTCAAGTTCAGAAACCCCAACCCACCAGGAATTCTAGAACCCCTGTCTCCATGTGACGCCAGGACTTTGTGCCTACTAAGGACCTGGGTCCTATACCCCAGAACCAGAACCATCAGTCCTGAATCAGTTCCAGAACCTTTATCCTCAACTACAAGCCCTAACCTCCAGAACCTAAACCCGAGCCATGCCTTGGCCTGTTTGTGTGTGGGTTTTGTGTCTCTGGGTACAAGATGTCTGCATCCCAGAAAAGGACTACCATACTAGTGGTGGTGGCAGCAGCAGCAAATGGCAGTGTGGGTGCTGGCCAGGTACACCAGCTTTATAGCCAGCCTGCTGCTGCCAGGGTTCAAGTCCCAACACTGCCACTTGCTAGCTATGATATTTAGGGTAAAAAAACCCAAAAAAACCAAACCCATGGCCGTGGCGTCTACTCTGACTCGTAGTGACACTACAGGATAGATTAGAACTACCCCATAGGGTTTCCAATCTTCACGGGAGCAGACTGCCACATCTTTCTCCCAAGGAGCGGCTGGTGGGTTACAGCCACCGACCTTTCGGTTGGCAGCTGAGCGCTTAATCACTGCACCACCAAAAGCTGCTTGATTTCTGTATGCCTCATATGATGATGATACCTCACAGGGTTGTGGGAGGCATGTGAGAGGGAGGTTGTGCGGCTCTGAGATCAGCGTTGGGCCTTACTTGCATATACTGTATTTCCGAAAATAATTTTTCTTATACCACGAGTTGCCCTCAAGTCGGCTCTGACTCACGGCGACCCCTCGTGTCTCAGAGTAGAGCTGGTTTTGTTACAAGGAGCCCTGGTGGCGCAGTGGTTAAGCGCTGGGCTGCTAACAGAAAGGTCCGTGGCGGCCTGCAGATGGAACCCACCAGCCACTCCGCGGTCTGCTTCTGTAAAGATTACCCGTTGCTACCCAGTGGATTCAGACTCATAGCAACCCTACAGGGAGAAGTAGAACTGCCCTACTGGGTTTCCAAGGAGCGGCTGGTGGATTCCAACTGCCTTTTGGTTAGCAGCCGAGCTCTTAACCACTTCACCACTAGGGCTCCCTTCTGTAAAGATTACAGCCTTGGAAACCCAATGCGGGCAGTTCTACTCTGTCCTACAGGGTCGCTATGAGTCGGAATTCGACTCCACCGGCAATGGGTTTGGGTTTTGGTTGGTTTTGTTACTGCTGTCACTGGTCATGATGATGGGGAATCCCCCAATAATCCTATGAGGAGAGTATGATTATCCCCATGGAACAGATGAGGAAACTGAGGGTCACACGGAAAGCAAGTGGCCTTCCAGGGTTAGCCCCTGTCGCAGTGCGTGTGCGCCCGCGTGCCCGTGCGTGTCCCCGTGTCCCCCGCGGCTCCCCTGCGGGGCCGGCCCTTCCTGCCTCCGGCCGGCCCCGCGCCCCCCTGCCCTGGGCTTCCTGTGACCGCCTGTTTGTTTGCGAGCCCTGGTGGCGGTGGCGGCAGCGGCGGCGGCGGCTGGAGAAGGAGGGAAATCGTATTAATAATGCCCTGGTTCCAGCAGGAAACGGCCGTCAGACACGCTCGCCGCCTCCCTCCCTCGCCGGGAGGCAGGAAATGCATGGACGGATGCCAAGGCCCGCCGGAGACCTCGGCCAAGCGGTGGGGCGGGCCGAGGGGCCAAGCCGCCCGGACTGCCTGCCCGCTGGCCGGCCGGGGCTCTCACCTGATGTCTGGGTAGTCCCGCACCAGCACCCCCACTTCCACCTGGATGCTGGGCGTATCTTCCAGCTGCAGGACTTCAGCTAAATGGGGCACCACGGCGTCCAACCACGAGGCCTGTGACTCCTGGAGGGAAGGGGCCAGGGCTAACACTCTCGCCCCAATGCCCCTCCCAAGACCACCCCCTCCCAAGAACCCCCTCCCAAGACCTGTACTCAGGCAATTCCCTTGCCCCTTCTAGCCTCAATTTCCCCATTTGTAAAATGGGAAGCAGACTTTAGCCTTTGGAAATCTGAACAAAAATTCATAGTTCCAGTTTTGCAAATAATCGGGGACTCCTCGACGGCCTTCAAAACCCGTTCCAAGTTTGCAAAATGTTACCGTTGGGGGAAAATGGGCAAAGTGTTCAAGGGATCTCTTTGTATTCTTTTTTTTATAACTGCGTGTTCATCTATAATTATCTCAGTATAAACTTTAAAAAGAAAAAGAAAAACAAAAGCAAAAAACATTCCAACTGCAGGCTAGAAGCTCCTGAAATAGCAGCTGAGTGAGGCCCTTCCAGCCTTGCTGATTCCAGCTGGGTACAAATAAGATCTGGCGTCTTTGAATTCTTGGATTTGGAAATACTGTTCTAGGATTGAGATTCTGTGGCATTCAGCTTCTATTTGTGCTAATGACAATAGTTAATGGGTATGGAGTATTAACTCTGTGCCAGGTAGGGTCTAAGCATTTTAACCTGTTGCTGGGGAGTCGATTCAGACTCATGGCGACCCCATGTGTTACAGAGTATAACTGCTCCATAGGGTTTTCTTGGCTGTAATCTTTACAGAAGCAGATCGCCAGGCCTTTCCTCCTCTGTGCTGCTGGGCGGGTTCCAACCGGCAACCTTTACGTTAGCAGTCCAGTGCAAACAGCTTTCGCCACCCAGGGATCTTACAACAATGGATAGGTAATACTATTATCCTCATTTTACAGCTGAGGAAAAAGAGGCACCGACTCACGCTGGAAGGCCGGTTTATTCGTGCAAAGGAACTGCGCCTGGGAGGGTTACCGGTTGGTATTGTTATTCTTGGAGGCTGACTGTTCCTAAGTTGGGCGAGGGTCTTATTCGAAGCCCCCATTTTAGAGTCCAGGGAACCTCAGAGGCCAAAGTTTCCTTGGTTCCTGAGACCCCGCCCCGTCCCGCACTGACCAGCCGCCGGAACAGCCTCTGGAGCTGCGCCGCGTCCTCCCGCAGCCTCCCCGCCACGCGGCTGCGGGTCCGCGCCGAGCGACAGCGCAGTCGCCCGCGGAGCAGGGGCCGCACATACTCGACCAGAGCCCGCCGGTGCAGTTCCGCCACCAGCGCCTGGAGGGGGAGATGGGGAGAGACTGACAGGCGTGGGTGAGCCGCGGTGATCCCGCCCCCGGTGCCCCCACCCGGCCCCTCCCCTTCTTCATCTCCCTCCCCGCCCCCACCCCCGCTGGCCCAAAGGCCGACACCTGGCCTACCCGGTGATGCCTTCCCCTGCACCGCTGTAACCAGCCGGAGGACCCCCTCCCGGCCCTCTAAGGGCGCTCCAGCCCAGCCCTCTTTCCATTCTCCGGAGCCCCACCTCCCAGCAACTCCAACCCTGTCTGCCCCCACCTCCCGGCCTTACACCCCAGTTCCCGCAGAGCCCCGCAGGGCGCCTCTCCCCGCCCTGGGTAGCCGCTCTCTGCTTTGAAGGGGTCTCCCCGCAGCGGGAAGCAGCCCGAGGCAGGCGCACCTGGTAGGGCTCGTCCTGCAACCTGCGCAGCGCCAGCGCCTGGGCGCCCAGCGTGCCCACGATGCCGTCCAGGGCCTCGGAGCTGCTCAGCCACTTCCTCCGCATCAGCTTGTTGAAGTGGGGCTGCGGGGACAGAGGTCACAGTTCTCCTCCCTTCCACCCTTTTTCTTCACTTTTTTCAACACAGATTCCCAAAGTCCTGCTCCTTGCTCAACCAGGGCTGGGTAGTGCTCGGGACTCAGCGGGGACACAGGCAGCACCCTCCACTCCTGCTCTCTGGAGGCTCCCCGTTCAGGGGGGCGACAGACCTGTCCCCAGATAGGGAGGACCCAGAGTGGGCAGGACTGGCGTAGGGGAAGCCCAGGCGGCTGGGGGGGAGCCCAGAAGGGGTGTCTGACTCAGCACAGACAGTCAGGGAGGACTTCCTGGAGGAGGGGACAGCTGAGCTGAGACCTGGAGAATGTAAAGGGTGGGGAAAAGAGTGGCTTAGGCTAAGGAAACAGCATGTGTGCAGGAGTCTTTCAGAAAACCAAAGGAGAGTCAGGGTGGCTGGCAAGACCAGCTACATAATTCGTGGGCCTCAGTGCAAAATGAAAGGGGGGGCCTTCTTCAAACATTATTGAGAATTAGTCCAAAGGACTAATGGGCCACCGCTACCAAGGCCTCCACCGGACTGAGTCCAGTACAGCTAGATGGTGCCCGGCTACCACCACTGACTGCTCTGACCAGGATCACAACAGAGGGTTCTGGACAGAGCTGGAGAAGGATGTAGAACATAATTCTAACTCACAAAAAAAAAAAGACCAGATTTACTGGCCAAAAGAAGACTGGGGAAACCCCGAGAGTATGGCCCCCAGACACCCTTTTATCTCACTGGTGAAGTCATTTCCGAGGTTCACCATTCAGCCAGGGAGTGGACAGCCCCATGAAACCAAATGGGACTAATGAGGCACAGCAGTCCAGGGACAAGGGCCAGAAGGCAGAGGCGGACAGGAAAGCTGGTGATAGGGAACCCAAGGTTGAGTAAGGATAGTGTTGATGTGTTGTGAGGTTGTGAACCATTGTCATAGGGCAACATGTGTACTAACTGTTAGAGGAGAAACTATTTTGTTCTGTAAGCCTTCATCCAAAGTGAGAATAGCAGCACAATTGGAAGAGCGTAGTCGATGTCACTGAACTGCACATGTAGACATTTTTTGAAATGGTGTATCTTTGGCTATGTATATTTTCACCAAAAAAAAAAAAAAAAAAAACGTCGAGAAGGGAGAGGGTTGACATGTTGTGGGGTTGTTAACCAATGTCATAAAACAATATATGTACTACTGTTTCATGAGAAACTATTTGTTCTGTAAGCCTTCACCTGAAGTACAATAAAAATAATAATAATTAAAAAAATGGATTTATGGCTCTCAAAGTGCCAGATGTAAGAATGATGGAAAAAAAATTATTGAGCAGTCTAAGGCGCCAACAACAGAGCATTAAACTAAGGAGGGTGGAGGGCTTCTAAGACGCCCCTGTGCAACTGCGCAGGTCACATGCCTGTCAGGCCAACTCTGGTGGCTGGCTGGAGGCACCGGCGTGATGGAGAAGTGGAAAGAAGGCCGGTCAGGTGGGCAGGGCCGACCACAAAGGTGAGGAGGCTTCAGTAAGGGGCCTGAGCTCTCTCCCAAGGCCACTGAGGACCCATGGCATGGTTCTGAGCAGGGGAGAGAGAGGGTTGGGGTGTGAGCTTTACAGAGATGGGGATAGGGTAGGGAGAGACTCCAGACTGAGGCAGAATCAGGGAGAAGGCTGGGGTAGGACCGAGGCGATGGGCGCCAGGAGGGGTCTGGGAAAGGAGAATCCAGGTGGTAGAAGTCATAGGATGTAGTGAGTGATCACAGATCCCTGGCTGGTTTAGACAGTTAACAAACTCATCTGCTGGCTGAAAGTTTGGAAGTTCGAGTCCACCCAGAAGCACCTTGGAAGAAAGGCCTGGCAATCTACTTCCAGAAACTCAGCCATTGAAAAGAACCCTATGGAGCACAGTTCTAGTCTGACACACATGGGGTTGCCACGAGTTGGAGTCAACTCCACTGCAACTGGTTTTAACTGATTTAGTGAGTGATCATGACTAGGGGGAGGAGAGGGAGGATTAGGGGCAAGACCCTGGAGTCAGAGTGGGCAGTGGGTCTGTCCTGCGATGGAGGCTGGGAGGAGGGTGGAGTGCTGCAGTCAGGGTGGACACGGAGTGTGAAGTCCCTAGAAACACCCGGGCTTGATGTCCACGGGGGTTTGAAGCAGGTCCCCATGCCACTGGGACCTAGGACCCCCTTCCCTCTCTCACCCCAGCAACAGCTCAGTCTTCTGAACCTCCAAAACTAGGACTGTGAGCTTTGTGGAAAAGCAGGGCATGCAGTAACCCACCTAATGCCTGGCCCCTGGTGATTCCTGGGGTGGGGTGGGGGAACACCCTACCTGAGGATCACACGCATGCATGCACACACTCTCCTGTCAGCCCATTTAGACACTCCCCACAGTTACTCACTTACACACACTTGCTTTGTATCTCTCTGAATTTTGAGGATATATATACATATACATGGAGCCCTCATGGTGCAGTGGTTAAGAGCTTGGCTGCTAACCAAAAGGTCAGCAGTCTGCATCCACGAAGTGCTCCTTGGAAACCCTATGTGGCAGCTCTACTCTGTCTCACAGGGTCCTATGAGTCGGAATCGACTCGACAGCAACGGGTTGGTTGGTTGGTTTTTGTTGTCGTTATATACATATATAAGGAGCTCTGGAGGCACAGTGGTTAAGCACGCCACTGCTAATCAAAAGGTCAGCAGTTTGAACTTCCCAGCCACTCCGTGGAGATTACAGCTTTGGAAGCTCTGTGGAGCAGTTCTACTCTGTCTATAGAGTCGCTAGGAGTTGGAATTGGCTCGATGGCAACAGGTGTTGAGACTTACACACACACTTAAATACATACACATATGCACACATTTATATACGTATACATATATAGGCACGTTTATACTGTTGTTAGTTGCCATTGAGCCACTTCTGACTCGTGGCGACCCCACGTGTGCAGAGTAGAACCGTGCTACATAGAGTTTTCATGGCTATGACCTTTTGGAAGCAGATCACCAGGCCTGTCTCCTCCAAGGCACCTCTGGGTGGGTTTGAACCACCAACCTTTTGGCTAGTAGTCAAGTGCTTAACCATTTGTGCCACCCAGGGACTCCACTTCTGTGTCTCATTCTTCGTGTCTTTTTCTGATATCTCTCCCTCTAATGGTCTCTGTCCCAGTCTGTCGGTCTCGATCTCTTTCCTACTCTCCCTCCCCGACCTACCTTGCTTCGTCAGTCTCCCACTATTTTCAACTGTTTCACTCTCTCTCAAAACATATAAAGACCAGGGGGACCTCATACCACCAAGAAAGCAGTACCAGGAGCAGAGCACGTCCTTTGGACCCGGGGTCCCTGCGCGGAGAAGCTCCTAGACAGGGGGAGGACTGATGAGGCCAACAGAGAGAGAAAGCTTTCCCCTGGAGCTGACACCCTGAATTTGGACTTTTAGCCTACATTACTGTGAGGAAATAAACTTCTCTTTGTTAAAGCCAAAAAAAAAAAAAAAGACCCCCATTGCCATCGAGTCGATTCTGGCTCATAGCGATCCCATGTGTTATAGAGTATAATTGCTCCATAGGGTTTTCTTGGGGACAGTCTTTACGGAAGCAGATCATCAGGCCTTTCTTCTGAGGGACCACTCGATGGATCTGAACCACCAACCTTTAGATTAGTAGTTGAGTGCAAACTGCACCACTCAGGGATCTAAAAAATATATAAACCAAACCAAACCCATTGCCATCAAGTCAATTCCAACTCAGAGACTCTATAGGACAGAGTAGAACTGCCTCATAGGGTTTCCGAGGCTGTAATCTTTATAGAAGCCTACCGCCACATCTTTCTCCTGTGGAGTGGCTGACCTTTTGGTTAGCAGCTGAGTGCTTAACCATTGCACCACCAGGGTTCCTTAAACTATATATAGTGGTTTATTTGTATGTGCTGCATATATATTCATATATACAATAAAGCACACAAAGAGCGCAGTTATGGATACTTTCCAGACATATCCAAACACCTTGTGGGTCTGAGTTAACTGGGTGTGAAGGTTCAGGACCACAGTCTCATGGGACAACTAGGTCAAATGGCATAATTTAGTCTAAAAGGATAATGTTCTACATCCTAGTTTGGTAAATAGCATCTGGGGTCTTAAAAGCTTGCAAACGGCCATCTAAGATACAACTATTGGTCTCTTCCCATCTGGAGCAAAGGAGATTGAAAGAAACCAAAGACTCAAGGAAGAAATTAGTCCACGGGACTAATGGCCCACATGAACCACAGCCTCTTCTAGCCTGAGACCAGAAGAACTAGACGGTGCCCGGCTGCTACCACTGACTGTTCTGACCAGGGACACAACAGGAGGTCCCAGTTAGAATGGGATAAAAATGTAGAATGAAACTCAAATTCATAAAAAATACCAGACTTACTGGACTGACAGAGACTAAAGGAACCCCGAGACTATCACCCTAAGACACCCTTTTAACCTGGAACTGAAGCCATTCCCAGAGGTCACCTTCCAGCCAAATAACAGACTGGCCTATAAAATAAACAGTAACAGCTGTGAGGAATGTGCTCCTAAGAACAATCGATGATACGAGACCAAATGGGCAATATTTGTCCAAAAGCAAAGATGAGAAGGCGAGGAGAGGCAGGGAAACTGGAGGGACAGAAACGGGGAAGGCAGGGTGGAAATGGGGAGAGTGCTGACACATAGCGGGGATAGCAACCAATGTCAGGGAACAATCTGTGTAGGAACTGTTGAATGGCAAACGAATTTTCTGGGTAAACTGTCACCTAGAACACAATACAATATTCAAAAAACATACATAGTGGTTTATAAATTAAGATCATAGACTCCAGCCAGACTGCCTGGGCTCTGCCACTTGCTGTGCCTCAGTTTCCTCCTCTGTAAAACGGAGATAATGGTAAGATCTACCCCATGAGTGCTCACTGTTGCTATAAAGTCTGTTCTTTTATGAAGATACCAACAGCCCGTATCTGGAAGCCAGCACCTGGGCTAAGCACTTTACATCCCAAATCCCATTGCTCCCTCATAGCCACCTAAGAAGCTTGTAATTCTCATGCCCATTTTCCAGATGAGCACGGAGACCCCAAGAGGCGAAGCATTTGTCCACGGTAACCCCATTTGGAACCAAGTGGGCTGGGAACAAAGACCATTTCCCCTTCCCAGCACCCCATATCCTCTACCACCACCACCTGCCCTTGAGTCGATTCCAACTCATGGCAATCCCTGGGTGTGTCAGAGTAGAACCGTGCTCCATAGGGTTTTCAATGGCTGATTTTTCAGAAGGAGGATTGCCAGGCCTTTCTTCCGAAGCACCTCTGGATGGACTCGAACTGCCAACCTTTTTGGTTAGCAGCTGAAAGCAAACCATTTCTGCCACCCAGGGACTCCTCCATTCAGTCATTCAGCACACATTCTCAAAGCCCCTCTGTGGGCACTGCCCTGGGCAGAGTGCTGGGGACACAGCAGAGAACAAGACAAACCAAACCTCGTCCACTCAGTCATGAGACAGCTGAGGCAATCTGAACACTGACCTAATATCTGATGGCATTAAGCAATTATTGTTCCCTGTCTTAGGTATGGAAACCCTAGTAGTAGTTAAGAGCCACAGCTGCTAACCAAAAGGTATGGCAGTTCAAATCCACTAGGTGCTCCTTGGAAAACCTATGAGGCAGTTCTACTCTGTCCTATAGGGTGGCTATGCGTCGGAATCCACTCGACAGCAACAGGTTTGGGTTTTTTTGGTGTTAGGTATGAAAATGGCATTGTGGTTATGCTTGTTTCAAAACAGAGTTGCTGGGTGGCACAAATGGTCTGCACTCGGCTGCTAACCAAATGGTTGGAGGTTCGAGCCCACCCAGCAGTGCTGCAGAAAAAGGCCTGGGGATCTGCTTCCATAAAGATCACAGCCATGAAAACCCTATGGGGCACAGTTCGACTCTGACACATGGTGTCGCCAAGAGTCAGAATCGACTCGATGGCAATGGGTTTGGGTTTTGGGTTTTTTATCTTTTGGAGATCCAGGCTGAAGTGTTGATGGATGAGATGAGCGGATGTCGGGAATCTGTTTTAAAATAACCTGGCGGGAAAGATGAGTCCAAAGGACTAATGGACCACAACTACCACAGCCTCCACCAGACTGAGTCCAGCACAACTAGACGGTGCCCGGCTACCACCACCGACTGCTCTGACAGGGATCACAATAGAGGGTCCCGGATGGAGCTGGAGAAAAATGTAGAACAAAATTCTAACCCACAAAAAAAAGACCAGACTTACTGGCCTGACAGAGACTGGAGAAACTCTGAGAGTATGGCCCCCGGACACCCTTTTAGCTCAGTAATGAAGTCACTCCTGAAGTTCACCCTTCAGCCAAAGAATAGACAGGCCCATAGGACAAAACGAGACTAAAGGGGCACACCAGCCCAGGGGCAAGGACGAGAAGGCAGGAGGGTACAGGAAAGCTGGTAATGGGGAACCCAAGGTCGAGAAGGGAGAGTGTTGACATGTGGTGGGGTTGTTAACCAATGTCATAAAACAGTATGTGTACTAACTGTTTAATGAGAAGCTAGTTTGTTCTGTAAACCTTCTCATAAAGTACAATAATAAAAATAAATAAACAAGTTACTGAAGATAAAAAAAAAAAAAAAGAAATAATCATCATCATAACCCGGTGGGTGGGATGAGAGAGGAAAGAGATGAAGCGAGGTTGGCCAGGGACTGAGACTTGCCGCAGCTGGGTGCTGGGTTCATAAAGGGTCACCTGTCATTCTGCCTCCTTTTGCCTATGTTAGAAATTTTCCATAATAAAAAACTTATTTGAAAAACATTCCAAAAATCCTGCCCTTGAGGAGCTAACATTCCAATGGGAAAAGACAGATAATAACAAAAATAAGTAAGTAAAAGATAGCGTGACAGGCAGCAGTAAGTGCTTTGGAGACAAATATAGCAGGAAGTGAGAAGGGGGGCCTGGGGGGCTTTTATTGTAAATAAAGAGGTCAGGAAAGTTGTCACTGAGAAGGTGACTTCAGAGTCAAGACTTGAAGGAGGTGAGAGAGGGAGCCCTGTGGATCGATGGGAGAAGAGAACTGTAGGCAGAGGGCACAGCCAGTGCAAAGGCCCTGTGGCAGGAATGTGCCTGCCATTGACAAGGAGCAGCATGGGGGCCGGTGGGGCTGGAGTGGAGTGAGTGAGGGGAGAATGGAGGAGAGGAGGTCAGAGGGAAGGGGATAGATAGTGCAGAGTCTCATGGGTGAGGACTCTGGCTTTTATCCAGAGTGGGCCAGGAGCCCTGGGAAGGATTGGAGAAGAGGAGGGGCAGGAGCTGATGTACAACGTGGATTGAGCGCGTATGACAAGCAGGGACACACACTTGTCTCAGTCTTGTTTCTTATGCTCCCACAACACTCCCCCCCCCCAGATTCTCACCCACTCTGGACCTAGCCCCAGAGATGGGTGGATGGGGCTTGAGGGCCTGGGGCAGCCCGGGCAAGGATTTAGGGGACCCCAGAGAAGAGGGGCTCCACCCAATCCCCAGGCCCTCTTCCTGCTGGAGCCTCTCTGCCCTCCCCTCGCCCACTTCCTCCCACCTCTTCCTTCCTGAACCCCCACACCTCCCCCCAAATAGCCCAGACAGGGCCATACCACTCCTCCCGCCTGCTTCCCAAACACTGAGTCATGGGCTGAAGGGAACTTGAGGGAAGGGGCGCTCCCTTGTCCTGGCACTGTCCTCCTCCCCGCACCCCCCCCCACCCCACTCACCTGCAGCTCCTGGAACAGAAGGTCTGCCAGGACACGGTGGCAGAGCCGGGTCACACGGTCCAGAGCGCTGGCCGCTGCTTCCCGGGCTGGCTCACTTTCGAGGGGCCCCGCCCGGGCCAGGCGCTCGGCCAGGGCCCTGTGGGATCAGTGGAGCCAAAAGTCAAGAAACTCTAACATCACAGCCTAGCTGGCTCTCTCTCCTTAGGCTCCCATGATGGTGGAGCTGGGGGAAGTCTAGGAGGCTGGAGAAGGTCTGGGGGCTGGGAGATGATGGGGGGCTGGGGGATGTCAAAGGGCTGCGGGAGTCTGAGGGTTTAGGGTATGTTGGGGGAGGGGAAGGGGTCTCTCTGGGTCTCAGTTTCTTTTGGTGCTCTTCTGGGTGACAGTGGGGAGACCTATGACTCACTTAAAAATGTAATGATTTTGGGAGTGGACAGCCCCGTAAAACCAGATGAGACTAACGAGGTACAGGAGTCCAGTGACAAGGGCTAGAAGGCAGAAGGGGACAGGGAAGCTGGTGATAGGGAACCCAAGGTTGAGTAAGGATATTGTTGATGTGTTGTGAGATTGTTAACCGTTGTCATAGAGCAACATTTGTAGTAACTGTTAAATGAGAAACTATTTTGTTCTGTAAGCCTTCACCTTAAGTGAGAATAACAACACAATTGGAAGAGCGTTGTCAATGTCACTGAACTGTGTATGTAGAACTTTTTGAAACGGTGTATCTTTGGCTATGTGTATTTTCACCGAAAAAAAAAGGTTGAGAATTTAGAGGGTTAATATGTTGTGGAGTTGTTAACCAATGTCATAAAACAACATGTGTACTACTGTTTCATGAGAAACTATTTGTTCTGTAAGCCTTCACCTGAAGTACAATAAAATATTAAAAAAAAATGTAATGATTTTCGCGTTCTCAAAGTCTGTGGTCCAGGACCTCTATAATTCTAAAATTCTATGCTCCCAATTTCCCATAAGGGTAACAGTCTATGATTTTCCATTGCTGAAGGGAGAGCAACCTGGTCCAAGCTCTACAGAGGGCAGTCTCGCACTTTCTGCCCAAATAACCCACGCGAGGTCCTTGACCCAGCAGGTGCACTCTGGGAGTATGTGCCTCCAACCCCACGCTTATGGGAGAATGACATGCGTGCAAGGTTATTCTCTGCAAAAAGAACGGGGTCAAATACCCATCCATCAGACACCGGGTAAATAAATGATGGTGCATCTAAACAGTGAAATACGGTTCATATATTAAAAAGGAATGTGGAAACTCTAACTCTTCATGCACGAACATGAAAAGATCTCTAAGCTGTTAAAGGGAGAACAGGCAGAAGAGTGTACAATATTCTACCATTTGTAGTTTTTTAAAAACAGGGAAAAGAAATAATATATATATGTATATATATATACACACACACATAGTTAAATATAGTTACCTGTATATAAATGTATATGTATATGTAATACAAAGGGGCCCTGGTAGCAAAGTGCTTAAAGCGCTCATCTGCTAACCAAAAGGTCAGTGGTTTGAGCCCACCCAACAGCTCTGAGGGAGAAAGACCTGGCAATCTGCTCCCATAAAGATTCCAAAACCCAAACTCATTGCCATTGAGTCGATTCCAACTCATAGCAACCCTATAGGACAGGGCAGAACTGTCCCATAGAGTTTCCAAGGCTGTAATCTTTACGGAAGCAGACTGCCACATCGTACTCCCAAGGACCAGCTGGTGGTTTAGAACCACCGACCTTTTGGTTAGCAGCCGAGCACTTTAACCACTAGGCCACCAGGGCTCCCATCGTATTTATAAATAAAAATATAAATATATTTACTTGCATATGTATAAAATATGTGCAGATGCAAATATACACTTATTTACACACATTTACAGCAAGTGTACACGCTGTCCCTGCAAAAGCATGGGAGAAACCTGTAATTTTGGCTCTCTCAGGTGTGGGGAACTGGGGTGGGAGGGAGATTTTCACTTCTGTGAAAAGACACCTTTTGTATCTTTTGAATTTTGAACCATGTGAATGCATTACCAATTTTTTTAAATGCAATAAAAAAATGAAAGTCAGTTTTTAAAAAGGCAAAAAAAAAAAAAATCTGTAATTCTCAGTCTTGGAGTCTGGCTTCTAAGTTTCTATAATTCTAACTCCAAAAACTAAAAGAAAATACCAAACCCACTGCCATGGAGTCTATGTTGACTCATGATGACCCCACATGTTACAGAGTAGAACTGCTCCATAGGGAGGCAGATTGCCAGGCCTTTCTTCCACAGTGCTACTGGCTGGGTTCAAACCACCAACCTTTAGGTTAGCAGTGGCGCTCAAACCATTTGCACCGCACAGGGACCTTCTAACTCTCCAGTGTCTTGGTTATTCTATCATTCTAATAGATGCCACGGTTCTTTCTAGTACTCCCAGATCGTATGCTTCTGAAGCCCCTTGTACATGCATGCCTCGCTGGGCCAGCCAGCCCTGCCAACCCTGCCAGGGTCCGGGCACCCCGGTTCACCTGGCCCTCCCCGTCACACACACTGCATGCTCTCACCGCAAGGGGGGACCACAGTTGACCAAGGTGATGGTCCTGCTGATATAGGTGTCAGGTGGTAGCTCCCGGACTCCTGGGTTCTCATGGAACCTCTCCACACGCTGCTGGAAGCTGGTGGAGGAGAAGGGGAAGGGACAACAGATGAGCATCGCTGGGTACGGCCCCTTGAGGGGCACTTGGCCCACAAGAGCCTGGGATCCCCACTGTGTACCCTTCCCTGTCCTTCCTTGATTCCCTTCAACTCCCCACCCTCTGTTGGATCCCGAGTCCTGATGCCCCAGATCCACTCCCCCTGCCCATACCTCTGCAGGAACTCTGCCAGCCCCCCCAGGCAGCAGTGGGCCATCCGCTCCCCGAACTCCTGGCTGATGCGGGGCGCACGCTCTGTGTGTTCTTCCAGCAGCTGCACGGTCCAGGGGAGGAGAAGGTGTTGACAGAGGGCGAGGTCCCGCCTTCCCACCCACACTGCCCAGCTGTCCCCCTCCTCCTCCCCGCCCCCTACCTCACACACATCCTGGGCCAGGCTGCTGGGCTGGTCCTCGGTGGCCCCCCACTGCTCCTCGTCCTCCTGTAGCACGCGAAGCAGGGCTGCCCGAGTCTGAGCCTGGGGTGGGGAGATGGGGGAGAGGGGCAGCAGTCAGGCTTGCCTGGCCTGCGGGTCTCTCCTTCTCTCCTCCCTCCGCCCCCGCTCCTCCCTCCCCAGGGTCCCCTCTCCCTTAGCTCCAAGTGCTCTAGATTCTACCCAAGAGCTCACAGCTGAGGCCAGTCAAGGAGATGTGAAGGTAGCTAGCAGGCTGGGCCAGAGAACTACCCCCACCCCTTCAGTACCCAAGTCTACGATTTATAGCCAAGAGGTAGAAACAACGGAAATGTCCATCAACAGATGAAAGGATAAACAAGATGTGGTATGTATACACACAATGGGATATTAAAACTCATTGCTAACTGGACTCATAGCGACCCTATAGGACAGAGTAGAACTGCCTCCATAGAGTTTCTAAGGCTGTCACGTTTTTCTCCTGCAGAGCGGCTGGTGGGTTCAAACCACTGACTTTTTGGTTAGCAGCCAAGTGCTTAGCCCAAGTGTCCATCAAAAAAATAAAGGATATTTAAACCTTGAAGCAAAATTACCCCCTGAGGTCACCTTTTGGCGAACTAACAGATTGGCACACAAACTAAAGGATATTACCCATAAATATGATGTTCCGTTAAAAAACCAGTGACATAAGACCAAAAGGTCAACAATTACTCTAAAGCAAAGATGAGAAGATAAGGGGACAGGGAAACTAGAGCACTGAAAGCGGAATCACCAGAATGCAATTAAAGAGAATGTTGACACATTGTGGAAAAATTAACTAATGTCACTGAACAATATGCGTAGAAATTGTCAAACGGGAACTAATTTGCTGTGTAAACTTTCACCAAAAACATAATAAAATGTTATTTTAAAAAAATGAATGGCACCCTGACAGGGAACATAACAGAGAGTCCCTGACGGAGCAGGAGAAAAGTGGGGTGCAGAACTCAAATTCACATAAAAAGACTGGACTTAATGGTTTGACTGAGACTAGAGGAACCCCAGAAGACATGGCCCCTGGACTCTGTTAACCCAGAACTAAAACCATTCCCAAAGCCAACTCTTCAGACAAAGATTAGACGGGACTGTGAGACATAAAATGATACTCGTGAAGAGTGTGCTTCTTAGTTCAAGTAGATACATGAGACTAAATGGGCAGCTCCTATCCGGAGGCGAGATGAGAAGGCAAACAGGGACAGAGGCTGGTTGAATGGACACGGGAAACCAGGGGTGGAAAGGAGGAGTGTGCTGTCACATTATAGGGATTGCAACTAGGGTCACATAACAAGTGATAAAATTTTTGTATGAGAAATTAACTTGAGCTGTAAACTTTCACTTAAAGCACAATAAAAAAAATAAAAAGAAAAAACAACCCTGATGTCGTCTTAAAATCAAACAATAGAAAAAAAAAAAAGAATGGAGAAACACGATGTGGTCTATCCATCGAATGGAATACTACTCAGCCATAAAGAGAAATGAAGCTCTGATCCGAACTACAACATGGGTGAACCCTGACATTATGCTGCATGAAATGTCAGTCACAAAAGGATTAATAGTGTTATGATCTCACGTATGTGAGATAGCTAGAATAGGCAAATGTATACGGACCAGTTTATTAGTGGTCACCAGGGGTGGGAGGAAGGCAGAAAGGGGGAGTTATTGCTTAAGGGGCACTGAGCTTCTGTTAAGGGGGATGGGAAAATTTGGAAATGGATAGCAGTGATGGTTGCACAGTAGGATGAATATGATTAATGTCACTGAATTTTACATGTAAAAAAATGTCGAAACGGCAATTATTTTGTTATATGTAAATTTTTTTACCACAATAAAAAATTCAGTGTTTTTTCGCCTTTCGTATCGTGTCAAAAATACATACGACACAACATTTGCCAATTCAACATTTTTTACGCATACAATTTACTGATATTGATGACATTAATCATGTTGTGCAACCCTCACCAATTATCCTTGTCAATGTTTCCATCACATAAACAGAAACTTCAGCTTCCTGAGCAATGAGAGTCAATGGCTTTTTAAATCATTATCTTTTAAGAATTTTTTAATTTTGTTTTGTTGTTGAGAATATACACAGCAAAACAGACACCATTCAACAGTTTCTACATGTACAATTCAGTGACTTTGATTACATTCTTTGAGTTGTACAACTATTCTCACCCTCCTTTTCTGAGTTGTTCCTCACCATTAACATAGACTCACTGCCCCCTAGGGTTCCTATCTAACCTTTCGAGTTGCTGTTGTCAATTTGATTCCATAAAGAGTTAGTGGTTTTAAGCTTCCTCCATCTAATAGCCGGTGGACTTAAGGGTCTATGGTTTCATTATTTGATGGTCCTAAGACTCTGCTCTCAGGTTCTGCAAAATGATTAGCTCAAGAGTCTCAGATTCTGTGATTCAAGAATTCCAAGGGCCTAACAGTTTGCACTCAACTAAAGGCTGACTTGTTCAAACTCACCCAGCAGCGCTGTGGAAGAAAGGCCTGGAGATCTGCTGCTGTAAAGATTACAGCCAAGAAAACCCTATGGAGCACTTCTACTTCCGTAACACATGGGGTCACCATGAGTTGGAACTGACTTGATGGCAACGGATTTGGGATTCTAAGGTCTTGCACATCTCTGATTCTCTGGTCAAATGTTGTCTCCAGATCGTGGGTCCGAGAGTGTAGACAGGTTCGGCTCTTAAGATCCTAGGCTCCCAAGTTGGTAAGATTCAGATTTCTGTGTTTGGGGCTAGGGCTGGCCTTCAGGGCTGCGGGCACTGCCCCGTGTTTGTATCTGGGGCCATTCTGATCAGCAGGAACTGTGCCCAACCAGGTTAGAAGATGCTTTGATGCCAAGCTTTTGAGTCTGCGAGCTGCAGTTTTATAACTAACTTTCTCTAGCTCTAAGATTTGAAATATCTCAGTGTATTCAACCTTGATCGAATATCTCAATGCCAGGCTGTGTGCTTGGGCTATGACATTGAGCAGCAGACAGAAATGACCATATAGACTTAAATTTCTACGTCTTGCAAGGTAGGCAGGGCTTTTGAACAGAGCTCAGAAGTTTGCAAAGGAAAAGGGAGATGAAAATAGTGAAAGGGGGGAGGAGAGAGGGCCACCCCAAGCCCACTGTGACTCTCCCCTCCCGCACCCCAGTTGCCAATGCCAACTTTCAGGTACCTTGACATCTGTGACACATTCATCCTCCAAATCCCGCAGGGTGCCGGGAGACAGAAGGGGCCCCAGCTCGCCATTCTCCAGGGCAACCACGTCCACCAGTCCTAGGACCTCTCTGGGAGTGGGGATAAGAGACAGGGAGGTCTGTGAAGGGTGGGGCTGGGCAATCCGACTCATCCCCATCTCCTGAGGCCCGCTGTGCGAGTGACCTGGCCACTCCCTTCCTTTGTCTGGGCCAGCTTTGCTCATCCCTCAAAGGAAGTCTTTGGAATCCTTGCTCCCCTGGCTCCAGCTCTGAGCCAGCTCCCTGATGGATGGTGTCCAGGCAAGACTTGTAGGGGTCAAGCCCAGGCCTGATGCTCTGGCATGCAAAGCCTCCCCCACGCTTGGCTTCACCAGACGGAAGCTCCCTTCCACCTGCACTCCTAACCCTACCTCACCTGGTCTTTAAGGCCTCCCCAATCCAGTCTTCACTCCCCTCCTTCTAGTCCCTCGCATGCCCAAGCATCACCGGCCACCCCCATTCTTCCCATGGCTTTTGCTCATGGCATACTCTCAGCCAGAAACACCACCTCCCTACAAATGGGAATTATGTCCCACTGCTCCAGGAAGCTTTGCAGACTCCCCACCCTGCCGCAGTCGCTCACAGGTGGCAGAAGGGTGCCCATTGACATGTATTCCCAAATGGGATCTGTGTGGTTTATGGTGGCTGCTGTTGCCTTCCAGTTCTTCTGGAGATAGCATCCTGATTCAGTTGGAGGCACCACCCACTCCCCTTACTCTCCAACGTATGGTTTGGGTGTAGGGAACTCCCTTTCCCCTGGAGTGGGGGCCTAACCCAGTCATGGCTAAGTACCATGTTCCATGGCCCAGTCACAAGAATGGATATGTTTTAGAACTCAAAGGCTTAACAGTTATGAGTCCAGGGCTGGGAGGGACAATGGTGCTGAGGTTATAGAATTCAAGGGGCCAATAGGGCTAAAGTCCTAAAACTGGAAGCGTCAACTATGTCAAGGTCGTAGGATCCAAAGACGAAATGAGGCTAAGGTTTAGGATCTGCAGGCTCATTGGTACTGAGATCCTAGGATTGAAAGAGTCGTCAATTCTAAAGTTCTAAGAGTGAGAGAGTCAATAGTGCTACAGTGCTAATGCCCTAGCATCTAAACAGAGAGCAGCAGAGCATTATAACGATTCTAGGACGCCAAGGGGCAAAAGTGCAAAGGTTCTAGGATGAGAAGGGTCAGCGGTGCTAGGGTTCTAGGACTGTAAAAGCCAATGGTGCTAGATTCTAGGACCAGAAGGTTCTAGGACCAGAAGGGTGGGCGGTGAGAAGACTGGAAGAGTGGGCAGTGCTAAGATTCTAGGAGTGTGTCAAGGATCTCAGGTTTTCAGACTGGAAGGGCCCATGGTGGTTAAGGTGTTACGTCTGGAAGGGGCAACAGTGCTAATAAGGTTCTAGGTCTGGAAGGGTCTGTGGTGCTAATAAATTTCTAGGTGTCAAAAGATCAATGATTCTAATGTTCTAGGTGTAGAAGGGTCTGTGGTGCTAATATGGTTCTAGGTGTGGAA
>NW_004444023.1:84408-85403 GCF_000243295.1 Trichechus manatus latirostris
GGTCTGTGGTGCTAAGGTTCTAGGTGTGGAAGGGTCTGTGGTGCTAATAATGTTCTAGGTGTGGAAGGGTCAACGATGTTAATAAGGTTCTAGGTGTGGACGGGTCAACGGTGCTAAGGTTCTCAGACTAAACAGGTCCAAAGTGCTAAGGTTCTAGAACTGGAAGGGTCAGTGGGGCTAAAATTTTAGAACTGGAAATATCAATGGTGCTAAGATTTTAGGACCAGAAGGGTTAGTGATGCTAATATGTTAGAACCAGAACACTGGACAGTGCTAATGTGCTAGGGCTGGAAGAGCCAATGGTCCTAAGGTTCTAGGGCTTCAAGGGTGGAGAATGCTAAGATTCTACGATTGAATGTCAACAGTTCTGAGGACTGAGAGGGTCAGTGGTGCTAATAAGGTTCTAGGTCTAGACGGTTCCATGGTGCTGAGGTTCTAGGATTGGAAGGGTTAAGCAGTGCTAATATGTTAGGACTGGAACGGTGCTAAGGTTCTAGGTCTGGAAGGGTGCAAGGCGCTGAGGTTCTAGCTCTGGAAGGGTCGGAGGTAGTAAGGTTTCAGAGCTGGAAGGATCAAGCAAGGCTGCTAAGGTGCCAGGACTGCAAGGGAGGAGAGCGCTACGATTCTAGGACTGAAGCGTTAACAGTGTTGAGGGCTAGATGGGTCAGTGACGCTAATAAGGTTCTAGGATTGAAGGGTCAGTTGTTCCCAGCTCCTTAGGCCCTGAAGAGCCAAGGGTTCTGGGTGGGGTTCCACGTCAGCTCACCTGGGGTACACCTGGTTGTGCCAGTGTAGCAGCGCGTAGCGGTCGGCCAGCGGCAGCCCGCGGCGGGCGGCGGCCCCAAGCCATTCGGCCAGCGCGCAGTGGTAGCCACGCAGGTAGACGCCAAAGGCACCCAGGCCGGCGGGGTAGGCGGGCGCCAGGCGGCCACGTACCACTGCCATGTCCTCCAGCAGCCGCGCGCGCAACGCTTCCAGCTGCCCGGCCAGGCCCC
>NW_004444023.1:85729-100552 GCF_000243295.1 Trichechus manatus latirostris
GCCTTGGGCGGCCCCGGCGCACCGTCCCCCGACGACGCCAGCTCTTCAGCCTCCAGCTCCAGGATGTGCTCGTCCGCGCGCGCCAGCTCGCGCTGCTGGATCAGGCTCAGGATCTCCAGCACTGTGGGGGCAAGGCGGGCGGTCAGGGGAGGGGGCTGAGGGGGGTCGGGGGCAATAGGAAGGGGTGGGGAGGTAAGGGCAAGACGGCTGGGGAGGCGGGAAGGTGTGGGCAGAGGGAGGAGCCAGGGTTAATGGGAAGGGTCAGCAGAAGGGGTGTAGGGGAGGAGGCAGATGAAGGAGGGAGGAGGGGCTGGGCAAGTTGAGGATGGTAGGGGTGGAGGGAGGAGTGGGGACTAGGCATGAAAGAGGGGGTCTGGAGAGGAGAGGAGAGAAAGTAGAGGGAGGAAAAGACCCGGGGGAGGGGGTGGGAGAGTGAAAGAGGAGGAGGGAGGGTGCCTGAGAATGTGAAAGGCGTCAGGGGAAGTGAGGGGTTAGGGTAGGAGGTTGGGGAAAAGAGACGGAGAGGGTTCGGGTGGGGATGGGGGGTAAGGGGCCCAGGAATGGAGAAGAGATTCAGGGAGAAGGTTAGGGAGGGTGTCAGAGAGTAGGTTAGGGAATAGGAGAGAGGTTAGAGGAGTTGAGAGGTTCGGGTACGAAAAGTGCATCAGGGGCTACAGAAAGAGATCCCAGGGAGGTGAGAGGGGTTAGGAATGGAGGAGGGGTTGGGGAAGGTGGGAGGAGGTGAGGGAGAGCAATGAGAGCCAGGTAAGGGGAGAGGGGGATGGAGAGAGCCAGTGGGCAGGTTGGAGGCTTGGAGGTGGGGTGAGGACTCAGGACCAGAGATGGGGTCTTTTGGGGGTGGAGATGGCCGTGGGGGGATCTGGCACTCTGTGGAATTCAGACTTCACTCAGAAAGGAGGGTCATAGGGTTGGCAGGCTTCTGAGAGAAGACAGAGGGAGGGTCCCAGCGGCCTAGGGTTACCCCTGACACCTCCTCCCCCCTCTGCTTCCTCCCTGGCAGAGAAACTATTTCCTGGCCAGCGCTATTTCTGCCCATCCGTTTCCAGAAGGCGGGGGCTCCAGTCACCCCCTCCTCATCTCCCTGCAGTGCCCTCCCAGTCCCCAGGGAGCTGGGGCTGAAATAGCCTCTGGCCAGGATGTAGAGGGCATCAGAGGACGAAGACAGGGGTGTCCCAAGGCCCCCAGCCCTGGAGCAGCCTGTGCCTGAGGGGAGGACCAGAAGTGGGGATGGGGTGGAGGAGTGGAGATAAAGATAGATTTAGTGATAGGGTTGAATTAAAGTGGAGGTTGGGACAGGGTTGGTGTTGGGGGTGGAGTTTCAAGGATGAAACGGGGATGAGACTGGAGATGAGGAAGATGGGGGTTGGGATGGGAAGTTTAGGATTAGGATGAGATTGGCATTGGACTCGGTAGAGAGGTGGAAATGGAAAAGGTGTTGAGAGTGGCATTGGGGCTTGGATATGGATGGAGCTGGAGATGAGTTAGGGTGAAAGTTGAGGATGGATGAAGGTAGAGGTTGATGTGAGCTTTAAGATGAAGTTGGGACCTGAGTAGGGGTTAGGAGTGGGACTGTGGATGGAGTTGAAGATGGAGGTTGGGGAGGGGTGTTTAGGATTGGGATGGAGTTGAGATTGGGATTGGGGATGGAGATGGGATTAAGGATGAAGGAGGAGGTTTGAGGATGGGATTGGGGTTGAAATTGGGGTCTGGAAAGGGACCAGGAATGGGGATAAGATTGAATAAGGAGGCTGGGGAGGGGATTGGGTTGAAGGTGGATGCTGAGATGGGCCTGGATTTAGGATTAGGAGTGAGACTGAAGAGGGGAAAATAGTTGAAAGTGAACATGAGGTTGGGATCCAGGATGAGATTAGAGTAGAGGAATGGGACATGAGCTAGGACTGGAGTTGGGATTGTCGTGGTCTTGAGCATAGAGATGAGGTTAAAGATGGCCTTGGGAGAAAGGAATGGGTTGGGGATAAGCACGTGGATGTGTCTCAATTTGGAGATTGATGATGGGGTTGGACTAAGTATAGGGTAGAAATAGAAAAGGCATCCAGGAAGACATTGGGGTTTGGGGTAGGAATGGGGTCGAAGATGGAGAAGGAGTGGTAATACCTGTTAGGGGATGGAGGTAGAGGTCGGGGATGAGTTTGAAGATGAAGTCTGGGCATGAGTTGAGATAGGAATGAAGTCGAAGGTGGAGGTTGGGGACAGAGTTTAGGATTGGGATGAGTTAGGGTCAAGGTTCAGGGTAGGGATGGAAAAAGGGAAAGGATTAGGGATGAAGGAGGAGGTTGAGGATCAGGTAGGGGTTGAAGTTTGGGTATAGGTCTAGGGCTGAGGATGGGAATGGGGGAAGTATGGAGGTTAGGGAGGAGCATGAAGTTAAAAGTGGATGCTAGAAACACCCTTTTAACTCAGAACTGAAGCCACTCCCGAAATTCACCCTTCAGCCAAAGATTAGACAAACAATAACACACACCACACGAGGAACGTGCTTCTTAGTTCAATCGTGTAGGAGACCAAAAGGGCAACACCTGCCCAAAAGCAATGACACAAAGGCAGGAAGGGACAGGAAAAATGGACAGATGGAAACGGGGAATTGGGGTGCGGAAGGGGACAGTGTTGACACATCACAGGGATTGCAACCAATGTCACAAAACAATTTGTGTGTGAATTGTTGAATGAGAAACTAATTTGCTCTATAACGTTTCACCTAAAGCACAATTAAAAAAAAAAAAAGGGATGCTAGCGATGGGATTGAGGTTGAGTTTGAGGTTAGAGAGGGAAAGAGGGTTGAAGTTGAGGATGGGGAGGAGATTAGAGTTGAGACTGAAGTTGAGGATCAACATGGCGTTGAAGATGGCTGAAGATGGCAAGTGGAGATGGGGGTGGATGGGAGATGGCATGTGGTAGGAGCTGAAGGTGGAGATCGGTGCTGGCCATTAGGACTGTGGTGGGGATGGGTTGGAGTTGTGTATGGAGTTTGGAGAAGGAAGTTGGAGATGTGAATGGATGTAGGGTCACAGGTGGAGGCTGGGTTGGGGTTAAGTATGAAGACCTAGGATGGGCCAGGTTTGGAGATGGAAATGGGCCGTGTGATTTCTCCAAGTCCGGGCTTCTCCTCCCCGCTCACCTGACAATGGCTCCTTCACCTTTGGGGGCTCTGGGACCTTGGGTGGAGGCTCAGGATCTGCCTCACCTGCAGGCACCACTCTCTCAGCCAGTGATGCAGGTTGGGGCTTGGGCCCACGCCCCAGTCTCAGGAAGGCCAGTCTCCGGGCGGCCTCCCCAGTGACCACATCTTCGCCCTGCGACCGGGTCCCCTGAAGCCGGGCCAGGAGGCCAAAATCGGCTGAGCTCCTGCGGATCCCCGAGGTCAGCACACGGCCCAGGAAAGAACGAGAGTGCCCATCACCTGGGCTGCCTGCCCGCCGGCCCGTGGCCCAGCCCATCCGGAAGGGGGCCAGGCCTGCCAGTTTCTCCAGGGTGGCGCGGCGGTGGCAAGATGCTCCATTGGGCAGGGTCCCCAGCTCCCCGGCCTCTCCTTCTGCCAGCCCTGAAACTTCCTCAAAAGGGTTCCGAGAGGTCCTCAGGGGCAGGGTGCCCGCTCGGGGCACCTTTGAGTCTGCCACCCCTAGACTCTTCAGGATAGGCATTTTGACAGGTGGGGACCTAGAAAAAACAATGACCCTTATTGGTATTGGTGACAATAGCTCTGTGTGCATTTGTGGGGTGTGTGTGTGTGTGTGTGTGTGTGTGCCAGGCACTAGTCTGAGCACTTCTTGATTCCTTGACTCTGCACAGTCCTGTGAAGTGGGGACTCTTATTATCTCCATTTTGCAGATGAGGAAACTGAGGCTTAGAAGAGCAAAGGGACTTGCCAGATGTTCCACAGCGATTCAGGGATGGAGTCGGAATTTGCACCCACCCCTGTCTCATCCCAGAGCCCGGGTTCTTTCCCGGAGGCATCCACAGTCAGAGCCTTCCCCCACTTTACTCTTGCCTTGGCAGTAAGGAGCAGTGTTTCTGGAATGTTCTTGATCATAGTCAACCCTCCTACTCCAGAGGAAACAGGCTCAGAGAGGGAAAGGACCTCCTCAGTGGCAGCACAGCCAGCCAGGGGCAGACTGCGTGGGGAGCCAGGCCTCACCATCTACTGGGACATCCAGGTAGACACCTGGGCCCCTGCCTCGACATCTTTGTCCCCCTCATCTCCCCTGTCCAATCCACCCCGTCACCACCACTCATTCACTTCTTCAGCTAAAACTTGCTGTGCAATAGGCAGAATAGGCAAATCCATAGAGACAGAAAGCAGATTAACGGTTGTAGCAGGGGCTTGGGAGAGTGGGATGGGATGACTGTGGACGCTCTCGGGAAAGAACCTGGGCTCTGGGATCAGACAAGTCTAGGTTCAAATCGCACCTCCATCCCTGAATCACTGTGGGACAGTAGGCAAGGGCCTTTGTCCTTCTGAGCCTCAGTTGCCTCATCTGCAAAATGGGGAGTGACTGCTTAATGGATATGGGGTTTCCTTTGGGGGTGATGAGAACGTTCTGGAGTTAGAGAGTGGGAATGGTTACACAGCATTGTGAACGTGCTAAATGCCACTGAATGGTACACTTTACAACGATGAATTCTGTGTTATGTGCATTTTGCCACAAAAATAGAGAAAGAAAAACCTTACTGGGTACTTGTCATAAGCCCAGCCCTGTGCAAGTTTTGGGGACACGGTGGTGGCCAAGGCAGACCCAGTCCTTCTCCTCCGGGGCTAACAACTTCCTAAGTCCTGCCCATCCCATCTCCTAAGTCTCTCTCCAGCCTGCTGTCCCCTGTCTGTCTCCCTCCGTCCCCATGGTCCCTACCCTTGTCCAAGCCCCACTCATTCTCCTGGCCCAGCCTCCCCGCTGGTCTCCAGCCTCTAGTCTTGCCTCCTCCAGTCCATCTTGGGGATCTCAGTAAAGCACAAACTTGACCATGCCCCTCCCCTGCTCCTAGCCCTTCCATGGCTCCCTGGTGCCCTCGGAACAAAGCCCGGGCCCCTCACACAGCCTGCACGGTCTGGCAGCTGCCCACCTCACTAGTCCCATCCTTCATTCTCCTCTTTTCTCCAGGCTTCTCTGGGGTTTAGCATCTGCCTGTCCCTCTACCTGGAAGCCTGTTCTCCATGTTCCATTCCTGCTTCAAGATCCAGCCCCAATGTCCCCTCTTCCAGGAAGCCCTCCCTGACCCCCAGCCTAGATTAGGCTCCCCACTCCAGGTTTTCTCTGTCTGGGGACAGGTCTGTCCCCCTTCTGGACTGTGAGCCCCAGGAGGACAGGGCTGGGGCCATCTCAGTCATCTTTATGTCCCCAGCACCCAGCCCAGGTCAGGCATTCAGGGAATGAGTGCTAGACAGGAAACAAAGGAAGGAAGATGGCAAGACAGTTCATTCCTTGGGTGGGGAGAAGTACTGAGTCCAGCTGGAGAATTCAGTAAGGTGCAAGCCCCACGGGGCCTTGAATGCTGTGACAAGGGACTTGGACTTTCTCCCAGGGGCACTGGGGAGCCATCGAAGGTTGCTTTTACAATTATTAAGTATTCCAAACATTCAGAAAAATACTGAAAACAAACTTACTGAGTGCCCCTGTGCCTAAATCCCAGGCAGGGCTAATGCTAATATTGACTCTGTTTCCATCAGGTGGTTTGGTTTGGTTTTGTTATTTAATTTGAAGAATCAAAGCGTTATAAATGCACCACATTCTCCCAATTCCCCTCCTTGATCTCACCCACTCTAGCCCTCTCCCGAGGAAACCAGCATCTGGAATGCGCCGTCCACCAGTCCAAACCCATTTTTATCTTATGCCTACATAGGCTTGTATCCAAAAATAATATATTACTTCCCACAGTTGCAAATCCTCTATAAATACTATCAAGGAGCCCTGGTGGCACAGTGGTTAAACACTTGGCTGCTAACCAAAAGGTCAGTGGTTCAAACCCACCAGCCGCTCCCCAGGAAAGATTTACAGCCGTAGAAACCCTCTGGGGCAGTTCTCCTCTGTCCTGTGGGGTCGCGATGAGCCGGAATCGACTCTATGGCAGTGGGTTTGGTTTTCTGATAAATGACTATCATGGTATTTGTATCCTGCAACTTGTCGTTTTTGTTTTTTAGCTAATATTATGCCCTTGAGATGTACCCATATTTGCTCCTGTATCTCTAGCTCATTTATTTTAAGTGCTGCATACTATTACATTGTACGGATCTGACAAAATTGTGTAAATAATAAATATTCACTCACGGTCTCCCATTGCGGCGCACGTGGGCTGTTAACCGAGACAGGAGTTCTGAGCAGGTGAGAGATGGGGTCAGGATTGGGAGCCGGCCCGGGTGGATGGGGGGCCTGGGAGGAGGCTGGTGTTGAAGGAGCCCAGAATTGGCTGCCTGGTTAAGCACTCAGGCCGCTAACCAAAGGGTCGGCAGTTCGAATACAGCAGCTGCTCTTTGGAAACCCTGTAGGGCAGTTCTACTCTGTCCTATAGGGTCGGTATGAGTTGGAATTGACCCAGCGGCAACGGGTATGGTTTTTGGGGGGCAAGAGCATCTCCTTCCGCGGTGAGAGGCCTCCCTTTTGCTTTCGCTCAGCTGTTGTTTCTCAGCCCTCCCATTCCTAGAGACATCCTTCCAGGCCCCTCCAGTCTCCATGGTCCCTGCTATGGATTGAATTGCGTCCCCCTAAAACATGTGTTGTAAATCCTAACCTCACGCCTGTGGTTATAATCCCATTTGGGAATGGGTTGTTTTTGTTATGTTAGTGAGGCAGGATTTGTGTAAACTGCGTTTTGAGTCAATCTCTTACAAACTAGAAAAGGAGCAGATTAAGCTAGCTGAGATGGGGGATGATAGATGCCAAGCCACATGGACATCTCCAAGGAACCAGGAAACAGAAGCTGAAGAGATAAGAACCTTCCCCCAGAGTACAGAGAGAGAAAGCCTTTCCCTGGAGCTGGCGCCCTGAATTCAGACTTCCAGCCTCCTAAACTGTGAGGAAATTAATTTCTGTTTGTTAAAGCCAACCACGTGTGGTATTTCTGTTAGAACTGGATGGCTAAAACAGTCCCCTAACCCCCCAGGGAGGCAGTCACCATGACGACCCCTTGCCTGGAGCCCCCCTGGCTGAGTGTGATCAATACCCACCCCCACCACACACCGATTTCCCTCTCTTTCATTTTTCAAACTGGCTCCCACGCGCTTCATCCTCAAAATGGCTCCATCATCCCCCAGAAGTGGCTCCATCTCCTCCCCAAAACTGTATCCCACATCCCGCCCAACACTGTCTCTTACTATTCAGCCAGAAAGAGGAATGAGGTCCCGGTGCACGCCACAACATGGATGAACCTCGAAAACATCACACTGAGTGAAATAGGTCAGTCGCAAAAGGACAGATACTGTATGATCTCACTGACGTGAAATAAGCGAAGATATAGACACCAAAGATTATTAGTGGTTACTAACAATCCACTTGGGCGGGAGGGAGGGGGGAAGGGGCAGCTTTTGCTTGGGGGGCATTGAGGTTATGTTAATGGTGGTGGAATGATTTGGAAAAGGATAGCTAGAATGGTAGCACAACTTGAAGGATGTAATCAACGTCACTGAATTGTACATGTAGAAACTGTTGAGATGGCTCATGTTTGCTTATGTGTATTTTCATAATAAAAAACAAAACTGTCTCCATCTTCTCCCCCAAACTGGAGGCTCCAATTTCTCTCCAATTAAAGTCAACATGGTCCAAACTAGGTTTGACATTTGCCCAACTGGCTCCAACATCCTTCCCAGATTGGATCCAGTACCCCAAACTCTTTCCAACACCCCCAAACTTGGCTGCAACTTTTCCCCAAAACCAGCCCGACGTCTTTCCCTTTCCTGGCTCCAACGTCCCCTCTGCGAACTGTCTCCGACATCCTGCCCCTCCAGCCCCCTGTTTGTCTCCCGGTGCCCAGCCCCTGACTCACTTCCCAGACCTCCCACAAGCCCCCAGCCCCCCGGCTCCCTCTCGCAGGATGTCTTGGCCACCAGAGCTTCCCTCTTGGGGCTCCTCCTCCTCTTCCTCACTGCCAGCCTCTGCCTTCAGAAGTGGGCACCTCTAGTCCCCAGTGTCTGCATCTGAGACCCATCCTCACAAATTGTGTATCCCAAGCCCAGCCCCAACCAATTCAACCCCAGTCCAGTCCTTGCCCCCAAACACAGCCCCATCATCAGCCCAGCCCTGGTTTCAAACTCATCCACATCCCCAAACCCAGTCTCATCTCCAGCTCCATCTCCATCCCAACCCTCATCCCCATCTCCCATCCCAAGACCCCATCTTTTGTGGACACTGCAAAGCAAGCACTGGATCCTTCCCTGGCCTCAGTCTTCCCATCTGTACTCAGAGGGCATCAGACCCAATGAGGTCTTATCTTTCTTCTACCTTGTTGTTGTTGCTAGTTGCTGTTCAGTGGACTGCTACTCCTATGGCGTGCAGAGTGGAACTGCTCCACAGGGTTCTCAAGGCTGTGACTTTTCAGAAGCAGATCACCAGGCCTTTCTTCTGAGGCACCTCTGTGTGGACTCAAACTGCTAACCTTTCTGCTAGTAGATGAGTGCTTAACCGTTTACACCACCCAGAGTCTCCTGGGTGGTTCTAAAATCCCCATGGCTCCCTCACGGCCTCTTTGAGCCCCCAGAGCACTTTTCCTCCGGTTCCCACCCCCTTTCTGCCTTCCTTCCCTGGCACCCGCCTGGGGTCAGATTTTCTGTCCCCAGCCTCCTTAGGCTCAGGGCACAGGTTCTCCTTAACTCTGGTTCTGTTCAACTCAGGGCAATGCCTCTTCCCGGGAGAAGCCCCCAGGAGGTGGGGGAGGGCATGAATCCTACCCCCTAAGCATACTCACCTTTGTCGTCAGTGCCTCTGCTTCTCTGTCCCTGCTGCTGTCCTGTCCCTCAGCTACTCCAGCTACTCCGGCCAGGACTGCCGAGAGCTTGGCTCTGAGGAGTGGGGGGGTTGGAGGAGGACAATTTCCTGTCAGGAAACCCCTCCCTCTCGGAGGGCCGGGGCGGGAAGGACTCATTATCTGTCTGCCCTTTTGGGCTAGCCTGCGGTTGCGCTGCCAGGGACAAGGCCCACAGTCCCGGCCCCCACCCTCACCTTCGTCCCAGGCCGGAATCAGAGGGCCCCCCCCCACCACCACTGCCTGCTCTTCACGCCTCCCAAGGTGACAACACCATCCTGGGCGCCCCAGGGAGACACCTCCGGCGCTGGACACTGGCCCAAAGTGGCTGTCCAGCCTGGCCGCACCTGGAGGTATTTGAGTGACAGCGGAGGCGTCTGAGAAGGAGCAGGCTCCGGTGAGATGAAGAAATGAAGAAGGCTCTGCAGGGCCCAGAGGCCGGGATTGGGGGCTGAACAGGAGCAGTACTGGGCATGGTTTTGGAACTGCGGTTGTCTTTGCCCCTTCTTGTTAGCTGCCGTTGAGTTGCCCCATGACTCATGGCGATCCCATGTACAATGGAACGAAAAACTGCCTGGTCCTGCAACATCCCCATGACTGGTTTCGGATCAGACCGTTGGAGTCTGTAGGGTTTTCATTGGCTGAATTTTGGAAACAGATTGCCAGGCCTTTCTTCCTAGTCCTTCTGAGTCTGGAAGCACCATTGAAACCTGTTCAGCATCATAGCAACATGCAAACTTCCACTCAGGTGGTGGCTGGGCATGAGGTGCACTGGTGGGGAATTGAAGCCAGTTCTCCTACATGAAAGGTGAGATTTTACCACTGAGCCACCATTGCCCTATCTTTTTGCCTAAAAGGCCCTAAAAAAAAAGGCCCCCTACACTCCTCTCTCTCCTAGGACACCACTCTGATTTCATGAATTCCTTTATACCATTTTTCACAATCTGAAATTATCTGCTTTGTCTTCATTGTAGGCCTTCTGACTCTTGCTCTAGACTGTAAATGTTATCAAAGCAGACTTATCTTGTTCGTCTTTATATCTCTAAATGCATGTCTGGCAGATAGTAAAACTAGCTGCCATCAAGTTGATCCCAACTCATGGTGACCCCGTGTGTGTCAGAGTATAACTGTGCTCCGTAGGGTTTTCAGTGGTAGATTTTTTGGAAGTAGATCACCAGGCCTTTCTTCCTGGGCACCTCTGGGTAGAATCAAACCTCCAACCTTCCTGCTAACAGTTGCGTGTAACCATCTAGGGACTCTTGGCTTATAGTAGGTGCTCATTAAAGATTTGTGAACTGAATGCAGAAATGGGAATGGGATAGAGCTGAGGGGTGCAGACAGGTTTGGGGATGGATTTCCCTTCAGAGCTGTAGTCGGGGATAGAGATGGCTGGTGTGGTCGGGCTAGAGACAGGTTAAGTTTTCAGTACTGTTTTTTTTTTTTGTAGTTTAAGTGAAAGTTTACATTTCAAGTTAGTCTCTCATACAAAAATTTATACATACATTGTAATGTGACCCTAATTACTCTCCCTACACTGTGACAGCACACTCCTCCTTTCCACCCCAGATTTCCCATGTCCATTAAACCAGCTCCTGACCCTCTCTGCCTTCTCATCTTGCCTCCGGACAGCAGCGGCCCGTTTAGTCTCATGTATTTACTTGAGCTAAGAAGCATACCCTTCGCGAGTATCATTTTATGTCCACAGTCCAGTCTAATCTTTGTCTGAAGAGTTGGCCTCGGGAATTGTTTTAGTTCTGGGTTGACAGAGAATCCAGGGCCATGCTTTCCGGGATTCCTCCAGTCTCAGTTGGACCATTAAGTCTGGTCTTTTTACTAGAATTTGAGTTCTGCACCCCACCTTTCTCCTGCTCCGTCAGGGACTCTCTGTTGTGTTCCCTCTCAGGGCAGTCACTGGTAGTAGCCGGGCACCATCCAGTTCTTCTGGTCTCAGGCTGACGAAGTATCTGGTCTATGTGGCCCTTTCTGACTCTTGGGCTAATATTTTCCTTGTGTCTTTGGTGTTCTTCATGCTCCTTTACTCCAGGTGATTGGAACCAATTGATGCATCGCAGATGGCCACTTGCTAGCTTTTAAGAGGGATGGGTTGAGTTTTGAGTGGGGTTGGATGTAGGGGTTAGGGTTAAGTTTAACACTGGGTTTTAGGTTTAGGGTGATCATTCAGAAGCAGAAGAAGCCCCCGGGTGGCACAAACCATTAAGCACTTGACTGCAGCCTCCTCCGGTTGGAGCCCATCCAGTTGCACCTCAGAAGAAAGGCCTGGTGATCTGCTTCCGAAAGGTCACAGCCTTGAAAGCCCTATAGAGTAGTTCCATTCTGCACACATGGGGTCGCTATGAGTAGGAGTCAACTTGACAACAGCTGGCTTTTCTGGTTTTCAGAAACCAGGCACAGCTGGGTGTTGGCCTGGAGTGCATGATCTTTGGTGTAGGCAGTGTTGGGATTGGGGTTAGGATCTGCATTAGGGTCAGGGGCTGGGCTCAGAGCTTACAGCATCAGGAGCTCTCACAAGTAGGCTGGGGGAAGTGGGTCAGGGGTCAAGATTCAAAGGTTCCAAGGCCTTGGTTCTAAGACTGGATCCCACAGACAATAGGCTTGGGGGAGGGGAGGAACAGGCCTTGGCCCCCACCCCCCGCCCCCACCCAGTCTCCCCGCAGCTTGGACCTGTGGTAGTCAGATGGCAGCTGGGCTAGGTCCAAGACCCCTCACCGCTGTTGAACCTCTTCCAGTTCCTTCTCTCTCCTTTTTTAAAATGTAATTTTGTTATTGAGATGCAATTCACATGCCATAAAACTCACCATTTTAAAGTGTACAATCCAGTGGGTTTTAGTATATTCACAAGGCTGCGCAACCATCCCCGCTATTTAATTCCAGAACATTTCCATCACCCCAAAAAGAAACCATACACCCTTCAGCAGTCACTCCCCATTCCCCTCTCCCCGCAAACCTCCCTCCCCTAAGCCACTAATCTACTTTATGTTTCTGTGCATTTGCCAGTTCTGAACGTTTCATAGACGTGGAATCATAACAATAAGTGGCCTTTTGTGGCTGGCTTCTTTCTCTAAGCATAATGTCTTCAAGGCTCATTCATGAGGCTCTTTAAGCCTCAGTCCCAGCATCTGGGAAATGGGGTGGGGACAGCACCAGCAGAGAGGGGAAGAAGGGGGCTCCTGAAGAGTGTTAGCTCTAAGTGAGGAAGTAATGTCCTGCCCCCTTGTGGTGCATGGGAAAACTGCAGCTCCCCGTGCCAAGGTCCCACCCCAAAGACCCCTACCTAGCCCGCAGAGCCCTTGGGGTCACAAAGCTTCCAGAATACCATCCTGAACTCCTTCCTTTTTGCATCTCTTGAGACTCCTTAGGATCCACTTTTCTGAGTAATAATAATAATAATGTCACCCACTTACGAAGTTCCAACCTGACCCCATATGAAGCGCTGTACTTACATATTCTCATTAATTTGTTGATGACTGAAGTTAGTACTATTATTATTCGGGACAGGAAACCACAGTGGTTAAGAACCCAAGTTCTGGAGTTTGGGGCCACTTGGGTTCAAATCCCAGCCCTGCCACTCACCTGTTGTGTGACCTTGGGCACGTGGTTTTTCTTCTTCGGGCCTCAGTTTCCTCATTTGTAAATCGTATTGATAATGATAGCCCCTACCTACTGAGGAGGTAGAAAGAATAAAGTGCCTGGCCCTGGGGGTAGCCTCCAGGAGCCTATGTAGCTGACAGTATTAGCCAGTGGTGTGCTGATAAATGTTTAACAACTAGCTGGGGGCGGGCGGGTGATTTGTAGCATTGGCCAATTTCCATGGTGTAAATATTCCCATCACGGCTGATTCAAGCTACCAAGGTGACATGGCTGAAAGCATTGTTGGGAGGAGATGTGTCCACCATTATTTAGTATTTCCACTGTGCTGATAAGGAGCCCTGGTGGAGCAACAGTTAAATGCATGAAAGATTGGTTTGAACTCACCCAGAGGCTCCAAGGGAGAAAGACCTAGCCATCTGCTCCTGTAAGGATTACAGCCTAGAAAACTCTATGGGGCAGTTCTACCCTGTCACATGGGGTCACTATGAGTTGAAATAGACTCCACAGCACCTAACAACAACAACACCATGCAGATAGAATAGATGTAAATAACCTCAACAGCATAAATAATGGTAAAATGAAGTAACATAATTAAGACTGCTGAGTATTTATTATCTTTATTTCAAATAGGTCGCTGGGTGGTACAAATGGTTTGCACTTGATTCCTAACCTAAAGATTGGCTGTTTCTTCCCAGCGGTCTGTGGAAGAAAGGGCTGGCAATCTGCTTCTGCAAAGGTTAAAAAAAAAAAAAACAACTCTCGCCATGAAGTTGATTCTGACTCATAGGACGGAGCAGAACTGCCCCATAGGGTTTCCAAGGAGCGGCTGGTGTCTTCCAACTGCCGAGCTTTCGTTCTGCAGCCCAGCTTTTAACCACTGTGCTACCAGCGCTCCCTGTAAAGACTACAGCCAAGAAAACCCAATGGAGCAGTCCTACTCTGTAACACGTGGAGTCGCCATGAGTCAGAATCGATTTGATGGCAGCGGAATTGGTTTTAAATATAATTTGTTCAGTCGTGAGTTTACACAAATTAATTTTTAATAATGGCTGTGTTTAACAACCAGCTTCCAAAACTCCTGAGACTTTAACAGTCAGCTCTCATGAGCAGGCTCCAGTGCACTGCTGTTATCATTGCACCCATTTTTAAGAAGGGGAAACTGAGGCTCAGAAAGGTGGTAGGATGGAGGGAGACAGACAGGCGTAGGGCCTGGACTGCATCCCAGGGCTGTGTGGTTCCCGGGGCCAGACCCGCACTGCCATTCTGCCTCTCACCCCGTTCTGGTATACAGGGCAAGGGAGGGCCTCGCAGCACAGTGTGACCTCGGAGAAGCCAGTTGCCCATCCGGAGAAGGGCAACGCCCGATGATTAAACAACTCCACCTGCTCCAGCCCTGCAGATCCTTCCCCTCATTTTATAGACGGGGAAACTGAGGCCCGGAAAGGGCAAGCGCCTGTACCGAGTCACACAGCTGGGCAGAGACGGTCCTCAGAGCCCAGCTAGGGTGCAAAGGAGAGGAGAGGAGGCTGCAGCTCCCAACCTCTGGGTTTGGGGCCCCCTGCAGGTGGGCGGCAGCACTGCTACAGAGGTTGCTCAGGGCCTCTGCAGTGCCCCGCCCAGCACACCATCCCCCCAGCACCCCTTGCCCTCGGTCCGCGAGAGCGAGAACGTCCGGGACCCCGCGGCTAGGGGGAAGGTGGGGCGGGAGTGAGAACCGGCAGCGACGTCTGCCTCGTCCCCGCCTCTGGGGACCCTCTGCCTCTGTGTCTCTGTCTCTCCCTTTATCTCCATTTCTCTTCATATGTCTCTGCGTCTGTGTGCGTCTCTTTCTGTCTCTCCTGTCTGTGGATCTATTTCCCTAATTGTCGCTGTCTGCGTGTCTGTTCTCTCAATGACTCTCTGTATCTCTCACTTTCTGTCTCTTTATGTGTCTCTCTCCCTATGTTTCTCACTCTGTCTTTACGTCTTTTTGTCTCTGTGTACTTCTCTCTCTCTTTTCATCTCTTTGTGTGCGTCTTTCCCTACCTATCTCTCTCTCTCCATCTCTTTGCGCCTCCCTGTCTCTCTCTCTTTGTGTCTCTCTATCTGTCATCTCTCAGTATCTTTCTCTGAGTCTCTGGCGCTCTGCCTCGCGTTTCTCTCGCCTTCTCTCTTTTCCGGTGAGTCTCCACTCTCCTGTGAGAACATGCTCCCCAACAGCGCGCCCGGACCTGCCTCCGCCCCTGGCCG
>NW_004444023.1:100983-129764 GCF_000243295.1 Trichechus manatus latirostris
GAAGATGTCTTCGCGGACGGCGCTGGCTCCGGGCAACGATCGGAACTCGGACACGGTGAGTGGGGCCCGGCCCCTTGGGGAGCCCCGGCCGGGTCCAGCCGCCGAATCCTTCCCCTGTCGTGCCCCTCGCCCCGCAAGCCGCTACCCTCATCGTCCCGGCCCCGCTCGCCACTCCCGACCCCTTCCCACACCGCCAGGCCTCTCGGCCTCCCCCCCACTCCCCCGAGCCCAGCCCGACCCCTGGGGGCGCCCCTCTCCCGGGACCCTTCTCTGTCCCTCTGCCGGCGGCTTCCGCTCGGGTCTCTGCTCTCCAGGAAGCCCCCTCCCCTGCCTGCTAGGAGCCCCTCCCTTCTCTGGCGTGTTTAAACCCCTTCCCCTCCAGACTGGCAGCATCCGACAGCTGGCCCCTCCCGGATTTGCAGGGCCCCTGACCCCCCAGGCCCAGCCCTGGCCCGCTCCCAGGAAGGCCTGGCCCAGCCCTGCCTCCGGCTCTGCCCTTCCCGGTCTGGGTCTGGTGCCCTGCTGCCCCAGAAGCCCCCCACTCCCATTCCTGCCCCTTGGTCCCTCCGGTATCGTTCCGGCCCCTTTGGGCAGCCCCTCACAGGAAGCCGGTCCCACCTTTCCTCCCCACCTTTCCTGGGCCCAGGGCCCTTTTTTTGCTTTTTCAAGGTCTCTCCACTCTCTGGCCTTGTCTCAGCTTCCCAGCAGCCCTGTCCCTGGATTCCCAGAAACCCGGGTACCCCCCCACCCAGACCCTGCCTGGACCCTCTCAGGCCTCTTCCTCTCCCAGGAAGCCTTGGCCTCCAACTTCCCAGGCTCCCCAGCCCAATCTGGAATTTCCAGACCCTGATCTACCTGACTGCAGGCCTCAGCCTCTTTGTAGCGACTCTTCAGCTTCAGGCAAGCCCCTTCCCCAAACCCCTAACTCTTAACTCTCTCCAAGGCCTGCCCAGGCCCCTTCCTCACAGGCCACCATCTCCTCCCCTAGATTTCCAGGCTCCACCCCTTGTCCTGCCCCAAGGCCTCCACCATCCATGCTGGGGACCTGGCCTGCCAGGGAAGCCCCCTCCTCAACTTCAGAGGCCTTCCTCAGCCCACGAGGCCTGGCCCCAGACCCTCTTCCAGAAGACTCCTGGATTTGAAGTCGCTGCTCCTGCCTTGGCTTTAAGCCCTCTTCTCTTAGGCTCTGTCTGCTGGAAGCCTTCTCCCCAAATTTCTAGGCCTCTTGACCCTCCACAGGCTCAGCCTTGCTTCCTTTGGACTGCCCTTTGCACCAGAAGCCCTCTTCGCCAGGGCTGCTCCAGAAGCCCACTTCTCTGATTTCTAGGAATTTCCCCAAGACCCAGACCCCTAGCCCAGGAATCCCCAACCCTTGACTTCCACTGTCCCTGTGGTTTTGTTCCTTCCTGCCAAATCCCCTTCCCCGAATGCCCAGGCCCTCCTACCCCTACAGCACAGCCCAGAACAATCCCAGTGAGACCCCCCTCCCTGTTCCCCATATTTCTGGTCACCCAGCCCTTCCAAAGATCTTCCCATCAACCAATCCCAGACCCCTCCCCAGCCAGGGTCTTTATCCCTTTTCCCCCAGGCCTTCTGCCAGGTCCCTGCCACTCAGAGCTGCCCTCACCCCAGATACCCCATCAGAGAAATTCATCTTTGCTTCTTCTTCATCTCACGGGACCCTCTCTCAGAGATCTCCAATTTGAAGTCTGATGAGAGGCCTACCTCCCTTCCCTAGTCACTACAGTCCTGGGTTCAAATCCTGACTTTGCCAGCGGCTTGCTGTGTGTTCTCAGGCAACTGGCTTTCCCCTTTTTGAGCCTCAGTTCCCTGCTCTGGAAAATGGGCATGATCCCTGGACTCCATGACGATGAGGGTTAAGCCTGGCACATAGGCAGTGCTCCACAAATGTGAGCTGTGATTACAACTCAGGAGATGAGTTAGGGGGTTGTCACTTCCCCGCCCAGGGCTCCCTGCCGTGAGCCTCAGTTTCTTTATCTCTGAAATGGGATTGATGATCGCATTTCCCTGTTAGGGATGTTTTAAGAAGCCAAGATTCTGTAAATACGGTATTGTAGCTGTTATTGTTATTATGACTTTAGTTATTCGCATTAACTTAGGTTCAGATCTGGTTTCTGACCCTCCCTAGTTGTGTGACCTCAGGCAAGTGACCACACCTCTCTGAGCCTCAGTAAAATGGGACTCATGAAGACTTCCTCCTTTTGTGGTTCAAATGTGTGCGTAGTGGAGGTTCGAGGACAGCTAATCCCTTTCTCCTTCCCCCTAAATCTTGTCAGCAATACTTGTGTGTCCATCTTGGGGGTCTCTTCAGAATCTGGGGGTCCTCTTTGCAGACCCTTCCTCTTCCACCTGGTTACCATGATGATAGGCCACGTGGGGTCGTGCTGCCCTACCTCGGGCCCCTACCACCCAGCTTCTCCCTCTCCGGAGGTTCCCTAGCAACAGACTCAGTGGTGTTGGGGTGCCAGCCTGGCGGGAGGGAGCCGGGCCAGCTGGTGGTGCCAGCCAGTTTTAGCTCCCACCCCCGGCCCCTGGGGTCTTCATCACCCACTGCCCCAGCTGCCCCTCGCCGGGGTCCCTCAGCCACACTGCCTGCAGTGAGGTGCCAGACCATCCCCAGGTCGGTCCCCTGGTGCCACTGATGGGGAATTCTTCTCTAAGCTCTTATCTCAGTGGAGATGGAGTCTTTATCAGGGCCAGGATCTCCACTTCCCTCCTCACCCTCCCCTGGGAGGAGGCCTGGGGCTCTGAGCCACCAGGAGGATGTGGAGAAGAGCTGGGAGCTCTGGAGTCAGCAGGCCTGGGTTCGAATCCCTGTTCTGCTCCACATGCCCTTTGACCTTGGGCAAGGTGCATCACCTGCCTGAGCCCTGGGGTCCCCGCTACAGGATGTGGGCAGTAATTAGACCCACACTGGAGGCCAGGGCAAGGGTCCAGTGGACAGAGGGCATGGAGTTGGGGCTCAGGCAGTGGTGGTTTCTGCCCCCAGTCATAGGAGCATCGTGTCTCTGCCACTCGTGAATGAACCATGACCTTGACAAAGCACTTCCTCTCTCCAAGCCTCCGTCTTCTGCTCTGGAATATGGGGCTGCAGATGCCTCCCTCATTGGGCTGCTGTGGGATTTGAATGTGGGTGAGGTGCTTATTAGCATGGGACTTGGCTTGTAGCAAATGCTGCCTAATAAGGATGATGGTGATGTGGGGGCTTGAGGCAGCACAGGGGGGCGGCAAAGAACATCAATTCCAGGGTGGACTGTCTGGGTTCAGAGCCTGACTCTGCCCCTCCCAGCCTGTGTGACCTTGGGCAGGTGACTTCACCTTTCTGACCCTCAGTTTCCCCACCTGTAAAATGAGGATGATAGCTGTACCTACTCCCCAGGGTTATTGAGAGGGTTGCAATGTGTGGTACGAAGGTTGTGTTCGTTAAATGTTGTGGCCTGTCAGGGAGGTGGGCCCGGGCACTCAGCTCACTGGCCACCCGGTCACCTCTGTCTCTCGGTTCTCTTTGTCCCCTTGCTCCTGCTCCCCAGCCCTGGGAAGGGCACAGGGGCAGCATGGGGTGTGGACAGAGCAGCGCTGTCCTGGTTGGGGCCTCCAGCTCCCTCGGCTGCCTGTACCCTGGGCCCCGGCGCTGAAAGGGAGCTACAGTCCCTGGGGCTCACAATCAGGACAGGGCAGCCTGAAGCAGGCAGGTGACCTGCGGGGGAGAGAGGCCCAGGAGGGACAGGACAGCAGGAACAGGACGTCGGGGACAGACAGGACTGGTGGTGTGGGAGACAGCGGGTCAGGGCACAGCTCACGCAACAGAGTTTCATGTGGCTGGTGGAGGGCAGAGCTCAAGCAACAGTGTTTCATGTGGCTGGTGGAGAGCACAGCTTAAGCAACAGTGTTTCACGTGGCTGGTGGAGGGCAGAGCAGGGAAGCAACAGTGTTTTTCCCAGAAGGAAGGTGACAGCAGCTGGAGTGGAGTGTTTAGGACGAAGTGATGTTTGGAAAAAGGCTGTTGGTAGCAGTGTTTGCAATAGGATTCAGAATAAGATAAAATGTTAGGGACAGTAAAATTGGGAATAAAATGTTGACATTTGGGTTTGGATTAGAATTTGGGGAGTAGAATGGGGACTGTGATGGATAGAATAGAATGTTGGGAGCAGTGATGGGGTTGAGTGGTGTCAGGAGTGGTAATGGCTGAGGTGGAGTTTTGGGGGTGGTCGAGTGTGGGGACAAGTGATGGTTGGTGGAGCATGGGGACAGGTGATGGTTGGTGGAGCATGGGGACAGGTGATGGCTGAGGTGGAGCCTGGGGACAGGTGATGGTTGAGATGGAGCGTGGGGACAGGTTGATGATTGGGGTGGGGCGTGGGGACAGGTGATGGTTGGTGGAGCATGGGGACAGGTGATGGTTGAGGTGGAGCATGGGGACAGGTGATGGTTGAGATGGAGCATGGGGACAGGTGATGATTGGGGTGGTGCATAGGGGCAGGTAGTGGTTGGCGTGTAGTGTTGGGGGCGGTGGTGTTTGGGGAGGAGTGTGGGGACAGGTGGTGTTTGGGGTGGAGCATGGGGACAGGTGATAGTTGAGGTGGAGCATTGAGTCTAGATTGAGGTCAACACTGGAGCTGGGGGCTGTGTCATTTAGAATAGAATATTGTGGATGTGATGGGAATGTCAGGAATTAGAACAGGAAGATGGAGATAGGCTGGCTGAGTAAAGGGTGAAGAGGGGTTCACCAGTCTGGAGCCCTGGGTGCTGCAGTGTTACGGGCCCAGATGTTTTTGTTCTTGAAGACATCATGTAGAGGGAGACGGGGACCTCCAGGCATCATGATCCTCCATGGCCTGGGTTAGAAAATGGCCGCCAAGGGGTCGATGTCCAGGGCTAGAGTTGAGGTGGGTACTGCTGAAGGTGGGATTGCACGAGCGCTGCCCTCCAGCTCACGTTCCATCTTCCCCCACCCAGCATGGTACTTTGGGCAGCGGTCGCTCCTCAGACAAAGGACCGTCCTGGTCCAGCCGCTCCCTGGGTGCCCGTTGCCGGAACTCCATCGCCTCGTGTCCCGAGGAGCAGCCCCATGTGGGCAACTACCGCCTGCTGAGGACCATTGGGAAGGGCAACTTTGCCAAAGTCAAGCTGGCTCGGCACATCCTCACCGGCCGGGAGGTGAGTGTGTGGCTGCAGACCGAGCTCAGGGACAACCCTTGTGTCCCAGAGCAGGCAGCCCAGTCTGGCCCTCAGTTTGCTTTGGGACCTTAGGCGAGTCCTTGACTCTCTCTGGGACAAAACAGAGCGTCTTTTGCTTTTTCCAGAGCAGCCCTAGCAGGAAGAGAACTCATTGTTGGTATCCCTGAAGTTGTCAAGAAAGCTCTGCAGAGCCACGTGTAGTATTTCTAAGAATTCACGTAACTTTTGTGTCTGAACCTTGGCCACCTCCCTGTTTTAATGATGGACTTTGATTCTACCATATATTCCCGTCATGTTGATGAGAACACGCCAGGTTTATTGGCCTTGAGTTCTCAATTACACCCCCACTGCCCCTGCCTCGCCTTCTGGCATGGGCCCATGTACTGAGAAGGATGGAAAGATTATTGCAGAAAGGGCCCGTGCAGACCTTGTAATCCAGAGGTGATGCGTCTGACTCACACTTAGAGAAAAAAAAGATGGTAGGTGGTTTCCTGATTCCTTTCCGGACCCCTTCAGCTTTAGAGAAAGTGACTGGAGTAATTTCTCCTACTTTAGATGGACTATTCCCTGTTCCCACACTGTCCTCCACACCATACATGCAAAAGACACCTGGCCCTGATGGTTTTATGGGCAAATTCTAGCAAACTTTCAAATTTCATGCCAATTCTTCTAAAGAAAGAGATTCCAGTGCTCAACTGATTTTATGTGCTTGTTTGACCAGGAGAGCAAAACTAGACAAGGAACAAAATTATAGGCCAGTCTTATGAACTTAGATACAAAAATCTTAAACAAGATTTTAGCAGATAGAATCTGGCAAACCGATTGAAGAAAGCTGTGTGGTGACAAAGCTGGGTTTATCCCAGGAATGCAAAATTCTTTCCCATTTGCCAATTTATTCATGCACTTCACCACATTCACAGATTAAAGGAGAGAAACCATATGATCGTCTCGATACTGGCATAAGGAGCGTTTGACAAAATTAAAAACCCATTCGTAAGAATATGCAGAAAGCTCAGGGACCCCTCTCCCCCACAAAGAACGCGTTGTTTCCCATATGTGGCTTTTGTACATGATTCCAGGGATTTCTGAGAGGATCGGCTTTTAAGGGAAGGAGGCCTGGTGGCTCATTGGTTAAAGCACTGGGCTGCTAACCAAACAAGTTGGCATTTCGAATCCACCAGCTGCTCCAAAGGAGAGAGATGTGGCATTCTGCTTCCGTAAAGATTTACAGCCTTGGAAACCCTGTGGGGGCGGTTCTACTCTGTCCTCCTATAGGATCACCATGAGTTGGAATTCACTCGACGGCAGTGGGTTTTGGTTTGGTTTTGGGCCTCCCAGGGGAAGAATTCTTTAATTTGGTGGATATGGGGTTTTTCTGGGGGTGGTCCCAAAACTTTTTGTGAAAACTATAGCTCTAGGGCTGGATTAAGGAGTTCTTGGGTGATACACACAGTTAATGTGTTTGGCTGCTGACTGAAAGGTTAGAGCTTTGAGTCTACTCAGAGGTACCTCAGAGAAAGGTCTAGTGATCTACTTCCGAAAAACCAGCCATTAAAAACCCTGCGGAGCACAGCTCTACTCTGACACACATGGGGTTGCCATGAGTCAAAGTCAACTCAGTGGCAGCTGGGTTTTTTTAGGGCTGTATTAAGACTTTTAGCAGCCTCTTAACTACTGAAAAAATTATGGTTCTCTCTCAATGCAATCAGAAATAAAGATTAAACTACAAAATAAGTGTAAAACATGATGATTTTTCCCCTGTGAGGACTACCTTACTGCTCTTTCAAAAATACATTTTTTAAAAAGTGCCCAGCGTTTAAGAGGTAGACCCGGCCAGCTGCATAAGTTCAAATCCCGGCCCACAGCTCACTAGCCATGGAACCTTGCCCCAGTGGTGAGCTGCTCTGTGCCTCAGTGTCCCCATCTGTAAAATGAGGGTGATCCTGGAACTCATCTCTTAGGGTTATTGTGAGGGTTAAATGAATTCTCATCGGTGAAGCACACAGACCAGGGCCTGGCACATAGTAAAACCCGTTGCTGTTGAGTCTATTTCAATTCATAGCAACCCTATAGGACAGAGTAGACCTGCCCCATAGAGTTTCCAAGGAGCAGCTGGTGGATTCGAACTGCTGACATTTTGCTTAGCAGTCAAGGTCTTGACCACTCTGCCACCAGGCCTTCAGCACAAGGTAAGTACTAGCTACAGCTATTATTTATGACTTCACCGTCCATGCATTTAAAACAAATATGTGCTGGATGGATGATCTGAGATGCCCTCACATACACTCACAGGCCCCTGGAGCAACCTCACCCAGGCCCCACCATGGAATAGGGGTAGCACCGGAGACAGAGGGAACATCATGTGCAAAGGCCCTGCAGCCCGGGTCTCCTTCCCCCACTCCCACCAAAGTCCGTCCTCTAGGAATAGCCCAGCTTTAGTGCTCCCTGTGAGAGGGAAGGGACAAGGGAAGGGTGTCCTGGGGTGGTCTAAGCTGGGGGACCTTTCCTCAACCTGAGGGCCTATCAGGTTGACCCTTCCTCTCTCCCTCCCTTACTCCACCCCCAGGTTGCCATCAAGATCATCGATAAAACCCAGCTGAACCCCAGCAGCCTGCAGAAGGTGAGCCCCAGGGAGAGGGGATGAGGGGTGGGGGGCGGGGGTTGACAAGGCCCCCAGAACAGCCAGGTGACCCGCCCAGCCCCTCTGCCCTCCTGATCGTGCCCAGGTGTGTAGGTAAGAGGGCAGGCAGGTGGGAGGTGCACAGGAGGGTGAGTAAAAAGGCATGTGGGTATCCAGGTGTGTAAGAGGGTGGGGGAGCCCGGGTGTGGGTATGTAGATTGGTAGCCGTGAGGGCTTGAAGATACCCAGAGGTGTGGGTAAGAGGACAGAGGTCCCCAAAACTGGCCAACCTCACCCACCCTTCTTGTCTTCCCTTTCCGCCATGCCCAGCTGTTCCGAGAAGTCCGCATCATGAAGGGCCTAAACCACCCCAACATCGGTGAGGAGGGGATGGGAGTGGGCTCAAAGGCAGACCACCAGCTGGAGTACTTGGAGAAAAGAGAGGATTAGGGGGAGGAGGGCCAGCCATTATACTAGTTAGAGAGAGCTGGTTTCTCATAGTGACATCTTTGCTTACTGGCGTTGTGACCTTGCGAAAGTCACTTAACCTCTCTGAGCTTCTCCTTCCTTATAAGAGGCCCTACTTCAGGGTCATTGTGAGGACTGGAGAAGGTCATTCATGCAAAATACTTGGTGCAGGGCTAAGTTATCAGATTCTACTTGGCAAAATAGAGAGTCAGCAAGAAGAGGAAGACCCTCAACAACATGGATTGACACAGTGGCCGCAACAATGGGCTCAAACGTAGCAATGATTGTGAGGATTGTGCAGGACTGGACAGCATTTCCTTCTGTTGTACATGGGGTTGCTGTGAGTCGGAACCAGCTCAACAGCACCTAACAATAACAGCAGGCTATCAGAGCTGGTCTTATGATGCTCATTAGCGGCATCATCATCATTGCCATATTGTTAGGCAGAGGGGGGAGAAGGGGGGGGTCTTTACTGAGAGAAGGCAGATTTAGCCTGGCCTGGATGTGGCTGAAGGGAGCCCTGGTGATGCAGTGGTTAAGCACTCAGCTGCTAACCGTAAGGTTGGTGGTTTGAACCCACTAGCAGCTCCATGAAAGAAAGATGTGACAGCTTCCGTAAAGATTACAGCCTTGGAACCCTATGGGGCAGTTCTACTCTGTCCTACAGGGTCACTATGCGTCAGAATCAACTTGATGGCAATGATTTTTTTTTGGCTTTTGGATGTGGCTGCAGCATTTCTTCATCTGTTCATTCATTTACTCAGTAAATTTTTTTTTTCTCTTTTTTAGATGAAGGTTTACAGAACAAATAGTTTCTCATTAAACAGTCAGTACACATATTGTTTTACGACATTGGTTAACAACCCCGCGACATGTCAGCACTCTCCCTTCTTGACCTTGGAGGACTTTTTTTAATTTTTTTTTGGTGAAAATATACATAGCCAAAGTTACACCATTTCAAAAGTTTCTATGTGTCCAATTCAGTGACATTGATTACATTCTTCCAGTTGTGCTGCTATTCTCACTGTCTTTTTCCAAATTATTCCATCACCATTATCTTCAACTCACTACTCCCTAGGCTTCCTGTCAAACCTTTTGAGTTGCTATTGTCAGTTTGATCTCACAGAGATAATTTTTTTTTTTTTTGTACCTTAGATGAAGGTTTACGGAACAAATAGTTTTCCCATTAAACAGTACGCATATTGCCCTATGACAATGGTTAACAACCCCGTGACATGTCGACACTGTCCCTTCTCAACCTTGGGTTCCCTATCACCAGCTTTCTTGTCCCCTCCTGCCTTTTAGTCCTTGTCCTTGGACTGCTGTGCCTCATTAGTCCTGTTTTGTTTTATGGGGCTGTCCAGTCTCCAGCTGAACACTGAACCTTGGGAGTGACTTCACCGCTGAGCTAAAAAGGTGTCTGGGGGCCATACTCTCGGGGTTTCTCCAGTCTTTCAGGCCAGTAAATCTGGCCTGTTTTTGTGAGTTAGAATTTTGTTCTACGTCTTTCTATAGCTCTGTCCAGGACTTTTTTTTTTTTTGGTGAAAGTATACATAGCCAAAGTTACACGACTTCAAAAGCTTTTACATGTACAATTCAGTGACATCGACTACATTCTTCCAGTTGTGCTGCTATTCTCACTACCCTTTTCCAGATTATTCCATCACCATTATCTTTAGCTCACTGCTCTCTAGGCTTCCCATGAAACCTACTCAGTAAATTTTTTTTTATTGAGTGGCTACTAGGTGCCAGAAACTGGGGAGACAGCTGAACAAAACAGACTCAAATCCCTGGCCTCATCAAGCTGACATTCTAGTGAGAGAGAAAGTGGAAAAGGTGGGGCCAGGGAGTTTGGAAAATCTTGCCAACAATTGGGAGCCATCGAGGGTTCTTGAGGAGAGGCGGTGCGTAGTCACTGGGCGGGTGGAGAGTGGGGATCTCTTCCCACCTGACCCCTTGCCCATTGGTTGCAGTGAAGCTCTTCGAGGTGATCGAGACCGAGAAGACGCTGTACCTGGTGATGGAATATGCAAGTGCCGGTGAGGCCCCACCCCTCCCCTCCCAGCGCCCCTTGCGCCCCTGCCCTGCCCTGACCTGCTCGGCCTCTGCCCTGCAGGAGAAGTGTTTGACTACCTCGTCTCGCACGGCCGCATGAAGGAGAAGGAAGCTCGAGCCAAGTTCCGACAGGTCAGGGTCAAGGGCAGGACTGTGGGGTGGGGCTCGGTGCCTGGCAGTGAGGGTCCGAGAGCTGGGTGTAGGTCTGGGTAGGGGTGAGGGTGCAGGGTTGGGTGTCTGCACATGCAGGTGCCCAGGTGTAAGGCTTTCCAGATCTGTGGGTGTGGAGGTGTGCAGGTGCCCAGCTGGGTGGGTGGGAGGATATGTAAGCACACAGGTGCTCAAGTGTTGGGTGTGTGGGTGCGAGGGTGTGCCCAGGCGTGGAAGCATGTGGATAAGGGGTCACACAGGTGCACGGGTGCCGAGGTGTATTGATTTGTAGCAGCGAGGATTAGCAGGTGTGTGAAGTAGGCTATGTGGGTGCCCAGGTATGTAGGTGTGTGGGTAGGAGAGTGGGTGGCAGCCCAGTGTATGGGCAGGAGGGGGTGCAGGGTTGCATATGTGAGTTTGTGTGCAAGAGAGCAGCCCAGGTGGGTGAGTAAGAGGTGGGAGGGGCGCAGGTATGGGTAGGGAGGTTGATGGGCAAGAGAGTGTGAGTATGCACAGGTGGGTGGGTAAGAGGACATGAGCACGCCCAGGTATGTAGGTAAGAGGGCAGGCACATGGGCAGGTGTACGGGTAGGTCAGTAAAAAGGCATGTGGGCATCCAGGTATGTAAGAGAGTGGGCAGGGGCCCAGGTGTGGGTGTATAGGTTAGTGGATGTGAGGGTGTGCAGGTGTATGGGCAAGAGGGACTCAGGGTGCTCACGTGTGTGAGTAAGGGGACATGGGAGTACCCAGATGTGTGGGTGGGGGCCCAGATGTGAGTATGTAGGTTGGTGGGTGTGAGGGCCTGAAGATGCCCAGGTGTGTGGGTAAGAGGACAACAGGTAGGAGGGTGTACAAGTGTGTGGTAAGGGGGCATGCAGGTGTAAGGGTGCCCTGATGAGTGAGTTAGCACCCATGAAAAGGTCTGAGTATAAGAGTGTCAAGTGTGGGTATGAACGTGTCCACTTAAGGCTGTCTGCCTGCCCTGATGTGCCATCCTGGGCGTGAGGAGCTGAAGCCCTGGTGTGTTCGGGCTGCGTGGTTGAGTCTGCAGGTGTGCGATGTTCTCACGAGGGTGTCCAGATGGGAGAGGCCGGAGGGATCCCGCTGTCTAGGTTCTGAGGCCCACGGGTGTGACAGAGTTCCCATCTCTGGGCATGAGGACGGCTGGGAGTGTGGTGGAGGTTTGTGTGTGAGGTCCACGAAGCATCTCTGTTGCGACAGAATTAGGGGTGAGGTTGAGGTCTTTGGGAGTCTCAACGTGTGCCTGAGGGAGTGGAGGCCTGGACTTTAGGGGTTCTGTTGTGAGTGGATCCCTGGGGTCCTTGAGGGAGGCTGAAGGGTTTAGGGGACACAAATAACTGGTCTCCCCCCTGCCACCTCCAGATTGTATCGGCTGTGCACTATTGTCACCAGAAAAACATTGTACACAGGGACCTGAAGGTAAGCCTGCAGCCATAACTCGGCCCACAGACCCCCCACGTCTCTCCTCAGCCTCCCTGCCCTTTCCTTCTGTGCTTCCCCTATACTCTCTGGCAACCCCGCCCCCTGCCATTTTCTCCTCATGCTCCTCCTTGGCACCCACAGTCCTCGGACTTTCTCAGGCTTTTGTGGCAAAAGCAAGGCCAGGAGATGGGGGCATGGGTAGGGGGGTGGGGACAGGAGGCATGAGCAAAAGGGACAGATACAAAGTGTCTTAGAACAGCCCAGACCGTTACACGGGTATCAGAAAAGGACACTGGATGTGATAAAGAGCTCCCGCTCTCAGAGCCTTTGGGGCCTTGGCATCTCTCAGGCTTTAGAACATTCCAGAGTCCTTGAACATTTAGATTTTAGAGCCCCAAGATCCTGTTGCCTCCTGAGTCTCAGAATTGCAGGGACTTTTTTTTTTTTTAATTGTTGTACTTTAAGTGAAAGTTTACAATTCAAGTTAGTCTCTCATGCAGAAATTTATACATACATTGTTATGTGACCCTGGTTGCTCTCCCTATACTGTGACAGCACACTCCTCCTTTCCACCCCTGATTTTCCGTGTCCATTCAACCAGCTCCTGACCCTCTCTGCCTTCTCATCTCGCCTCTGGACAGGAGCTGCCCATTTAGTCTCATGTATCTACTTGAGCTAAGAAGCACACTCTTCACGAATATCATTTTATGTCCCACAGTCCAGTCCAATCTTTGGCTGAAGAGTTAGCATTGGGAATGATTTTAGTGCTGGGTTGACAGAGAGTCTGGGGCCATGCTCTCTGGGGTTCCTCCAGTCTCAGTCAGACCATTAAGTCTGGTCTTTAGAATTACAGGAACTTTAGAACTTCAGAAGGACCTCTGCACGTTGTCTTAGTTTTCTAGTATGCTATAACAGCAATACCACAAGTGGGTGGCTTTGACGAACAGAAATTTATTTTCTCACAGTTAGGAGGCTGGAAGTCTGAATTCAGGGCACAGACTCTATGGGAAGGCTTTCTTTCTCTGTAGGCTCTGGGGGAAAGTCCTTGTCTCCTTTCAGCTTCTGTTCCTGAGCTTCTTGGTGATCTTCACGTGGTGTGACATCTGTTTTCCCCCATCTCTGCTTGCTTCTCTGTGCCTAATCTGCTCTTTTTATATATCAGAAGTTTAAGTGAATATAATGTATATATTATAATGTATATGTTAGCTTAAGACACACCCTACATCCATATGGTGCCATTAACATAACAAAGAAAATCCTATTCCCAAATGATATGACATCCACGGGTATGTTGCTGTTGTTGTCAGGTACCCTCGAGTCAATTTTGACTCATAGAGACCCCACGTGCAACAGAAAGAAACACTGCGCCATCATAGTTGTTGTCATGCTTGAGCCCACTGTTGCAGCCACTGTGTCAATCCATCTTGTTGAGGGTCTTCCTCTCTTTTGCTGACCCTCTACTTTACCAAGCGTGATGTCCTTCTCCAAGGACTGGTCCCTCCTGATAACACGTCCAAAGTACATGAGATGAAGTCTCACCATCCTCCCTTCTAAGGAACACCCTGGCTGTACGTCTAAGACAGATTTATTTGTCCTTCTGATAGTCCATGGTATATTATTCAATATTCTTCGCCAACACCGTAATTTAAAGGCATCAGTTCTTCTCTGGTCTTCCTTATTCATTGTCCAGCTTTTGCATGCATATGAGGCAATTGAAAATACCATGGCTTGAGTCAGGCGCGTCTTAGTCCTCCAAGTGACATCTTTGCTTTCCAACATTTAAAGAGGTCTTTTGCAGCAAATTTGCCCAGTGCAATACATGATTTGATTTCCTGACTGCTGCTTCCGTGGACGTTGATTGTGGGTCCAAGTAAAATGAAATCCTTGACAATTTCAGTCTTTTCTCCATTTATTGTGATGTGTCTTATTGGTGCAGTTGTGAGGATTTTTGTTCTCTTTATGTTGAGGTGCAATCCATACTGAAGGCCGTAGTCTTTGATCTTCCACAGGTATAGGGGTGAAGATTTACAACACATATTTTTAGGGAGCATAAATCAGTCCATACAAAGGAAGAATCACTGTGGCTAATGCTGGCTAGAGCTCAGCCACCTGTTGGGGTGTCTCGTGTCTCCGGGGTCCCCTCCACACCTTCCAGTTAGGAGAACAGTACCTCTCAGGACTTCTGTTAGACCAGAGAGGTAAACATTTGGTTCAAATCAAATTGGACTGTCATTTCTTGAGCACCTACTATATACCAGTTCCTTTGCTAAGGGCTTTAAGGAAGTGCTTCTCACACTATCCGTAGTGACAACCCGGCTTGTTTTATTGTTTTTATTTTCCAGCCCAATGTGGCAGGTACTTTTGTAAAAGACAATAAAAATGAATTGCAGGAGGGGAAGTGATTGCTCAGGAAGCATGGAGTTTCTGTTTGCGGTGACAGGAAGTTTGGCAGTGGATATTGGTGATGATTGTACGACATGCTTAATATAATTGATGTCACTAAATTGTACACGTGAAAAACGTTGAATTGGCAAATTGGTGCTATATGTACATTTACAACAATTTTAAAAAGATGTTAAGGAAATGAATTGTGGGAAAAATGAAATGGAAAATCACAGAAAATACAAGCTCTACCTCATGGGCAACACCCTCCCAGAAGCAAAGGTGAGAAGTCAGAAAGGGACAGGAAACCTGGACAAATGGACGTGGGAACCCCAGGGTGGAAGGGGAAAGGGGACGAGTGCTGACACACTGCAGGGATTGCAACCAATGTCACAAAACAATTTGTGTATGAATTTGTGAATGAGAAACTAATTTGGGCTATAAACTTTCACCTAAAACACAATAAAAAAAAGCTCCCCTTAAAAAAATAAATAAATCCAAAGCTCAGAAGGGAAAAAAAATACAAGCTCCAATTTTTTCAAAAATTATTCAAAAGGCATAAAATGTGACGTCAGATTGTTCTGGAAGTTTCTAAGTGTTCCTTCTCTTTCTCTACTCATGTCCCATGTGCCGACGCAGGCTGGCCGTCCAGGCACCACCCTCTGAATAGCACCTGAGTCTTGACTTTGCCCCATAGGTGTGCAGACCATTGTGAAGATTAATCTGGAGGTGGGGCATCCCCTGGTGGAGGGTCCTAGAAGTGGCTAAAAGGAATTTTAGGGGTCTAGCTGGTGCCTCAGGGGGACCCAACTAAGGGGACCAGTCCACTGAGACCTGAGGTTGGGGCTGGACCGTGTAGCCTCGAATGCTCAGAGGAGAGATTTAACTCCTGAGCAAGCAGAGATGCCGTTAGATTCCAGTTTGAGGAAGATCTTGCTGAAGCGTGTGTCTTTGTAGGCTTTGTCCTCTTTTTGGGGCAGGGACTGAGGCTGATACAGAAATAAGCCTAGAGGCAGGGAGACCCTTAAGGAGGCCAGAGATGCCTAGGACTAGGGGAGGGCCATGGGATAGGGTGGCCAGACGTGGGCGACATTTTGAAGGATGGACTCGTGCATCAATTTGTAGTCAAAAGGCTGGAAGAGGCAGGTTGCTAGAAGCAGCTTCCCACTCACGCTTGTAAATGGCGGGCCTGGTGTGGATCCCACCTCCGCCAGCCTCTTGCTGTGGGCCCGAGATGACCTCTGAGCCTCGTTTTCCTCGTCCGTGAAAATGGCGATTGACAAAAACACATGCCATAAAAACAGACAAGGGCATTAAATAACAAAACCTCAGAATGACGTGAAGTGCGTACTGAGTACCGACTACATTCCAGGCGCCGTTTAAACATACGCGTGATCCCGTGACCACTTATGAGGTAGGTGCTGTGATCATCCTCGGTGTACACATAGGAAAAGTGAGGCACAGAGAGGTCTGGTAACCTGCCCAAGGTCACACAGCGAGTGAATGGTGGAGCTGGGATTCGAAACAGGGATTCTTCCAGAAACCATAATTTTAGCCATACATTAATGCAGCCACCATGAACCGTCCACCGCAGAGCTTGGTGCAGTTGTTCGTTGCTGTCGAGTGAGCTCTGATTCCTGGTGATCTTGTGTGTAACAGAATGGAACGATTTGTTTTTCTTTATTATGGGTCTTGAGCAATCAGTCCTCTTTTTTTTTTTTTCTTCTGTGGAGTAAACTGAGGCTCAGAGAGGGACAGGAGATTGCCTGAGGACCCCCAGCTCTGCAGAGCACGTGGGATAATAATCGCCATCATAGCACTTCTTGAGTACAGGCAATTGTTCTGGGCATTTTGCATGAGCTAGCTCATTTAATCCTCAAATAACCCTATGAGGTGAAGACTTAACAATTATCTTTATTCTATGGATGAAGAGAAGGAGCCCTGGTTGCACAATGATTAAGCTCTTGGCTGCTAACCTAAAGCTTAGGTTAACTTAAAGCTTAAAGGCAGTTCAGATCCACCAGGCATTCCACTGGAGAGAGTTGTAGCACTCTGCTTCCTTAAAGATTACGACCTTAGAAACCACATGGGTCAGTTCTCCTCTGTCCCACAGGGTCACTGTGAGTCAGAATTGACTCAACGACAGTGGGTTTATGGATGAGGAGGAAGAATTCCTGGGTGGTGCAGACAGTTAATGTGCTCGGCTGCTAACTGAAGGTTAGAGGTTTGAGTCCACCCAGAGGTGCCATGAGTCCTACCCTCTGCTCTCTCCTCTTCCCTCCCAGGCTGAGAACCTCTTGCTGGACGCCGAGGCCAACATCAAGATCGCCGACTTCGGCTTCAGCAACGAGTTCACGCTGGGCTCGAAGCTGGACACGTTCTGCGGGAGCCCCCCATATGCCGCCCCAGAGCTGTTCCAGGGGAAGAAGTATGACGGGCCAGAGGTGGACATCTGGAGCCTCGGCGTCATCCTGTACACCCTCGTCAGTGGCTCCCTGCCCTTTGACGGGCACAACCTCAAGGTGCCGGGCAGGGCTGGGCACGGGGGTCTTACTCTCCAGGAGAGGGTCTGTCTGGCCCCTACAATCAGGTCCCACCCTCCCACATCTCCTTGAAGGGGGTCAGAGGAATGTGTTAACCTGAAGTCACAGGGCAAGATGGGAGTCAGGATCCAGGTTCCCCCCGCCAAGGAGACCAGACGGAGCGGACCGTCATGTGCCATGGCGGAGGGTGTGGGCTTTGCAGCTGGCAGGCTTAGTTCTAATCCTGGCTCACTCAGTAAATGTGAATTGTCCAACTGCTGTGCATCGGGCGTGATTTAGGCTTTGCAAATACGGCAGTGAGTGAATAGACAGACAAAATCCTTGCCCTCGTACGTGCTACAAGAGGGACGAACATTGAAAATGTGATGCCAGGTAAAAGTGTGCTGCCTGTTGGTAGGTGTCGTCCAGGCAGTTCTGACTCATAGTGACCCCGTGTACAACAGGACGAAACACTGCCCGGTCCTGTGCCATCCTCACAGTCGTTATGTTTGAGCCCATTGTTGCAGCCACTGTGTCAGTCCATCTTGTCGAGGGTCTTCTACTTTCTCGCTGACCCTCTGCCTGGGTAGCGCAAATGATTAACACGCTCAGCTGCTAACTGAAAGGTCCATGGTTCGAATCCACCCAGAGGCACCTTGGAAGAATGGCCTGGCGATCTGCTTCTGAAAAATCAGGCATTGAAGACCTGGGGAGCATAGTTCTACTCTGCACACATGGGGTCACCATGAGTCGGAGTCGACTCATGGCAGCTAACAACAAATTGCAGGACGTCCCTCAGTTTGGGCTGTCTGATGTTTCCTCGTGATTTGATGCAGGTGGGGCATTTCAGGTGGGAATTCCACAGCAGGAACATTCTGCACTGCTCAGTGCAGCCCCTGGGGGAGCATGGTGACTTTAAATCAGGGGCCAGGGAAGTTCTGGCTGAGGAGAGGACACCAGAGGAGAGACCTGCATGATGAGGAGAAAGCAGCCCCTCTTCATGGTGGCCAGAATCCCTGTGAGCCTCAGTCTCCCCACTCTGTTCAATGGCCCCAACCTTGCAGGAGTGATTCAAGGACCCACTGAGCTCAAGGATGCAGAGTACTCGCTTAGCACAGCGCCTGGCCCTCGGAAACTACCTGGAACCTGGGGGGCTCCTTGCATGGGATAATCTTTTTGAGCCCCAAAGGTGAAGCCAGGAGACCTTTGAAAAGGCCAGGCCAGTGTCCCCCTGCCCCAGGCCTTGTCACCTCCTGCCGTCCTGATTTCCCCACCAGCCACCGCAGGCCTTGCTGGGGTGAAGGAGGCGTGCAGCCTGGGGCAGATCTTGGCTCTGTCACGTCCTTGCTGCGTGACTTTGGACAAGTCCCTTTCTGAACTTCACCTGTAAGATGGGGACAATATGAGTATCCTCTTGCAGCTGAGCTGAATATGTAAAGCCCTTCACTGGGCCCTGGCATGTGGCCAGGGTGTCACACTCTGGTGGTGGTGGCAGTGGCCTGGTTGCCTCTTCACTGTCCCGTGACAGACACAGTGACACAGTTACACAGCCCAAGCTCTGGAGCCAGATTCCCTGGGTTTGAACCCAGGCTCTGCTGCTTTCTGGCTGTGCAACCTTGGGTAGGTGGCTTACCCTCTCTGGGCCTTGGTTTCCCCATCTGGAAAATGGGTATAATAACCCTGCTTCCTAGCACTGTTGGGAAAATGGGTGTAAGATACGTAAAGTGCTTAGAGCTCGTCTAGGGCAGGTGCTCTGAAAGTGATACTTATTGTTAACTATTCATGAGCCTGGGGCTGTAATGATCTGCAGCCCAGAAATCTCCCAGGCACACGTCTTCCCGCCCTTTGAGGAGAACGCCCTGGGAGGCAGCTCCCAGCCCAGTCCCTGACAGAGGGCTCCACCCCAGGAGACCCCCGTGCACCCACCCCTCCATTTTCTGTCACCCTCAGTTCTTTCGGCAAAACGGAAGCCCCCGCCCCAGTCTGCCATGCCGTGGTACCTGGAATTTATTTTATTTTTCAAAGCTTTGGTGGGGTCCTTCGTGAAAAACTCATTTAAAAAAATAAGCGCATATAAATCAGTGCAGGCCTTTGAGACCATCGGAATTGTGGGTCTTTGGAAACACAGGCATAGCTTCTCAGAGGGTCGGGAGGAGAGGAGGGAGAGGGGAGTGGGAGGGAAGAGGGTGGGAGGGAGAAAGGCGGTGAGCAGGATCCCTTTTCCCCCTCCCCTTATGGCTAGCTAACATTTAGATAGCTCTTGCTCCAAACCAAGCACGTGCTAAGCGTTTTACACATATGCAGGATACCCGGCTTCTGTTCCCAGCCCGTGCACCTCATGCACAGCCACCACTCGTCTGTCGGTGGAAGCTTGCGTGTCGCTATGATGCTGAAGACGTTTCAGCGGAGCTTCCAGACTAAGCGTGAATCAACTCAATGGCAATGGGTTTTTTCAGACTAAGATGGACTAGGAAGAAAGCCTGGTGATCAACTTCGTATACATCACAACAGTCCGATCCTGTTGTGTATGGGGCCGCTATGACTCAGTGGCCGACAACAACATACGAACTTATTTATACCCTGGCAGCATCCTTACGGGGTGGGTACTGTGACCCCTGTTTACAGATAAGGAGACTGAGGCCCCAGAGGCCAACTCAGTTGCCCACTTCCCTTTTAATCTGTCTTATAGAATTCACTTTCTCTGTAAGATTTTATTTGAGTAAAAAGTTATGTAGCTTAAAAATTTTTTTTTTGAAAACTGCTGCATCTAGTACAGTGTTCCCATTTTACAGGTGGGAAACTGAGGTCAGAAAAGGGCATGGGGTTTTGCTCATCTTATCAGGGCTGTCGATTTTGTCAGGAGTTGGGTGAAGATGAGTGTGTATATGTGGTGTATATATGTGTGTGGTATGTATTTGTGTGGTATGTGATGTGTGTCTGGTGTGTGGCATGTATATATGTGTTGTGTGTGGTATGTGTATCTGTGTGATGTGTGTATGTATGTGGGGTGTGAGGTGTGTGTGGTATATGGATTTGTGTGGTGTGTGTGTATGTATGTCGTATATACGTGGTGGGTGTGTGTATGTGTGGTATGTGGGTATTTGTGTGTGTGTGTATTTAGTGTGTGGGGTGTGTGGATTTAGTGTGTGGGATGTGTGGATGCATGGGGGGGTGTGGATGTATGTGGGATGTGATGTGTGTGGTGTCGGGGGGTATGTATTTACGTCATGGATGTAGTGTGTGGGTGTGTGGTAGGTGTATCTATGTGAGGTGTGTGTGTGGTCTGTGGGGAGTGTGTATATTTATGTGGTATGTGTATATGTATGTGGTATGTGGTGTTTGTATGATGTGTGTATGGTGTGTGTATGTATGTGGTGTGTGTGTAGTGTGGGGGAGTGTGGGGGATATATGTGGTATGTGATGTGTGTGGTATGCAGTGTGTGTGTGGTGTTTGGGGGATGTGTATTTCTGTGGTGTGTAGTGTGTGGGGTGGGTGTAGGGTGTGGGCTGTTAGTAGGTGTGAGGTGTGTATGTGGTATGTGGGGTGTGTGTGATGTATGTATGGTGTGTGTATGTGTGTGGTGTGTGTGTAGTATGTGAGGGTGTGGGGTGGGTTATGTGGTATGTGATGTGTGTGTGGTGTATGTGTGTGAAGTGTGTATATGGTATGTGGGGTGTGTGTGATGTGTGTATGGTGTGTATGTGTAATGAGTGGGGAGTTAGAAAGCTAGGGAGACAGGGCGGACCCTCACCTGTGATGCCTTCCCCCCAGGAGCTGCGGGAGCGAGTCCTCAGAGGGAAGTACCGGGTCCCTTTCTACATGTCCACTGACTGTGAGAGCATTCTGCGTAGATTTTTGGTGCTGAACCCAGCGAAACGCTGTACTCTTGAGGTGAGCCCCAGCCCCACACCCCCAGCTCCTCTCCCATCACCTGACCCACCAAACCTTGCCTGCCCCCCACTAGCCTTCTCACCCTTCCCTTTCCCCTCCACACCCACCTGTCTGAGATCCGCTGCAGGTGGGTAGGGTAGACGGGCCACCCAGGGGAGACTCCAGGCCTGCCCTGACGCCACCCCCCAGCAGCCTCCCCCACACCCTGCCATGCCAGTAATTAGCTAATGAGCTCCTACGATGATTACAGGGTGCCAGGGACCCAGATGATGCAGAGGAGGGGGTGGCATCAGGAGGCTCACAGGGAGGGGGTGCGAGGAGGCAGTAGCACTCAGGCACCCTTGATTCTGGGGTGTTAAGCCCTGGAGGTATGGGGCAGGGCCTGCCTGGGATGGGGGGAGCTATATTTTCCCCAGTTCCTTCTGACATCTGTCTTTCCCCTTCCGTGCCCCTGGTTCCCACAGCAAATCATGAAAGACAAGTGGATCAACATTGGATATGAGGGTGAGGAGTTGAAGCCATACACAGAGCCCGAGGAGGACTTCGGGGACACGAAGCGAATCGGTGAGGGGCAGGGAGGGTGGGGGCCCCATGTCCTCAGGGCTTTGGGCAATGGAGCCACGGGGCAGGAGCCTCCCAGTACCAACCACTTTAGATAATATCAGAGTAGCCTGCGAGGCAATTAGAGAAAGTGGAGAAAAGCCAGGGCTCAGATCCCAGTGCTGCCACTTTCTAGCTGTGTGACCCTGTGAAAGTGGCTTTCCCTCTCTGTGCTTTTATTTCCTCATCTGTAAAATGGTCATGGAAGGAGCCCTGGTGGTGCAGTGGTTAAGTACTTGGCTGCTAACTGAAAGGTTGGTGGTAAAACCCACCCAGCAGCTCCATGGGAGAAAGACCTGGCTATCTGTTCCTATAAAGATTACAGCCTAGGAAACCCTATGGGGCAGTCCTACTCCATCACACATGGGGTTGCCATTAGTCAGAATTGACTCAGCAGCACCCAGTAACAATAACAAAAGGGTCCTGGAGTCCTCGAGTGGTACAAATGGTTAATGTGCTCAGCTGAACAGTGAGGTTCAAGTCCACCCAAAGGCTCCTGGGAAGAAAGGCCTAATGATCTACTTCCGAAAAAATCAGCAGTTGAAAACCCTGTGGCACACAGTTCTACTCTGCACACGTGGGGTCTCCATGAGTTGGAATCAACGCGATGGCAACCGGTTTTAAAATGTTCATAATCTTAGACCCTACCTCAGAGAGTTGTTGAAAAAAACACGAACCAAACCTGTTGCCATTGAGTCGATTCCAACTCGTAGTGACTCTATAGGACAGAGTAGAACTGCCGCCATAAGGTTTACAAGGCTCTAATCTTAACAGAAGCAGACTGCCACATCTTTGTCCCATGGAGTGGCTGTTGAGTTCAAACCGCTGACCTTTTGGTTAGCAGCCGAGCACTTTAACCACTGTGCTTCCAGGGCTCCTTTTCAGAGAGTTGTTAGGGATATTAAAAGAGTTCATCTACATAAAGCACTTATGTTAGTGCTGGATACGCGTTAGCTTTTAATATTTAAGACAAGAAAGAGAAAAAAAGGAACAACCAGAATGGAAATATTGAGAATACTCATGGATTGTGAAGACTGTAACCAATGTCACTGAACAATTTGTGTAGAAATTGTTGAAAGGCAACCTAAACTGCTGTGTAGACCTTCACTGAAAACATAATAAAATATTATTTAAAATAAAAAAAAGATTACAGACCACTTCTAGAAGAAGTTGGGCACAAGTCGTTGGAGATCTGCCTGGTTGGAGAATTCCTCGCCATGGTACATGCCTCACCTGTCCCCCCTTGGGTCCTGGTCCCTCCAGCCTAGAACCTTAGGACTCTTGTTCCCCAAAGCATGTGCCCTGGAAGAACCCCTTGGAAACCAGCCAGTCCTTCCATTCTACAGATGAGGAAACTGAGGTCATCATCAGATCTTGGCTGCATAAATGAGGACTTTCATGGTTGGGAGTAACAGTAAACCCAAATCCAATCTGGCTTACGCTAGATAATAATAACAATAATGTTGTTAGCTGCCGTCAAGTAGGTCCTAACTCATGGCGACCCCATGCACAACAGAAGGAAATGCTGCCCGGTCCTGCGCCATCCCGTGATCAACTGGAGACTGGACCGTTGCGATCCGTAGGGTTTTCATTGGCTGATTTTCGAAAGTAGGTCACCAGGCCTTTCTTCCTAGTTTGTCTTAGTCTGGAAGCTCCACTGAAACCTGTTGAGCATCATAGCAACATGCAAACCTCCACTGACAGAGAGGTGGTGGCTGTGCATGGGGGGCGTGGAAGGCAAGAATTCTACCACTGAACCCCCAGTGCCTCACAATGGTAATAATAGGTTGAACCATAGGAAATTGACATCTTTGGGGTCAAAAACTGTCAACATTAGCAATTTCTTGTGGTTCAACCTAATAGTAATAATTTATTGTTTCACATAAATGAAAAGGCCAGGGATGTGTCCAGCTTCAGGTACAGCTGGATCCAGGTGTTCAGAGACCAGTGGCTCCTTTCCCAGGCAATTCTCGCCACCAGACATAAGCTGACAACAGCATGTCCTAGGGGCCTGGACACCTCATCAGAAAGAGAGACCCCTTTCTCATGCACCAGTAGAAGCCTGAGGGTGATGCCCATTAGCTACCCTGAACCAATCACTGTGGCTTTGTGAATGGGACACTGTGATTGGCCAGACCTAGGTCATATGCTCACCCTTGGGGCTCGGAGAGGACATGGCACGAACAGTTAAGCACTTAGCTGCTAACCAGTAGGTTGGCAATTCAAGTCTATCCTCAGAAGAAAAGCCTGGCAGTCAACTTCCCAAAAACCAACCACTGAAAACCGTATGGAGCACCATTCTACTCTGACACACATAGGGTCGCCATGAGCCAAACTGACTTGAAAGCAACTTTTTTTTGAGGGGAAAGGCTTGGTGCAGGCAAGGGTCAGCCAGATGATCTGAGGAGGGACAGAATGTTCTTCCAAGGAAAATCAGGGAATGGATCCTGGACAGGCCCGAGAGCAGACACTGACGTGGCATGGAAACAGATGGAAGGGAAGGAAGGGTCTGGAGAGACTGACCCTCCCCTCTCTCCATCCCCTTCCCCCAGAGGTGATGGTGGGCATGGGCTACACACGGGAAGAAATCAAAGAGGCCTTGACCAGCCAGAAGTACAACGAAGTGACCGCCACCTACCTCCTGCTGGGCAGGAAGACTGAGGTCAGAGGTCACCTTTGGGCGCGCGATGCCCAGGGCGGAGGGACTCAGGGGCAGATGGGATGGGGGCTGAGGCTTCTCGTCTGTTGTCCTCCCACAGGAGGGTGGGGACCGGGGCGCCCCAGGACTGGCCCTGGCACGGGTACGGGCCCCCAGCGACACCACCAATGGAACGAGCTCCAGCAAAGGTGCCAGCCACAGCAAAGGGCAACGGAGTTCCTCTTCCACGTACCACCGCCAGCGTCGGCACAGTGACTTCTGTGAGTATCGGCCCCACACCCTCTGTCTGAGCTAGCTAATGCTGCTGTAACACAGACAGCACAAGTGGCTGGCCTTACAGAAGAGAAATTTATTTTCTCACAGTTCTGGAGGCAGACAGTCCAAATCAGGATCTTGGCTGTGATTCCTTTCTTGTTGATATCCATTACTCATTGCCATCAAGTCCGTTCCAACTCATAGCGACCCTGTAGGACAAAGCAGACTGCCACATCTTTCTCCTGTGGAGCAGCTGGTGGGTTTGAACTGTGGTCCTCTCAGTTAGCAGCCAAGCGCTTTAACCACTGTGCCAGCAGGGCTGCTTCCTTGTCGGTAGCCTCAGGCGTTCCTTTGTTCGCTTCCTTCCTTATAGGTTGTCGTTGTTGTCATTAGTTGTCCTGTAGTCGATTCTGACTCATGGCGACGCCATGTTTGCGGAGTAGAACTCAAGGCTGTGACCTTTCAGAAGCAGATTGCTGGCTTTCTTCCAAGCATCTCTGGGTTCAAACCACCAGCCTTTCGGACTTCATAACCCTGGGCGTGGTGCTTGGTGAGCCTCACGTGGTATCTGTCTTCTTCCCCAGCCTCTGCTTTCATCTGTGTCTAATCTGCTCTTTTTATAACTCAGAAGTGGTTAGGTTTAAGACACACCCTACGCTGATTAAAAACCTCATTAACATAACAAAGAAAACGCTGTTTCCAAACAGGATTACATCCACAGGTGTTAGATTTCCAACATGAATTTTGGGGGGGCACAATCCATAACACCTTCACACTGCCACCCCTTGGCCCTGCGTTCTTAGATCTGTGTTACGTCAGGTTGTCTGGCTTATAAGCAACAGAAACCCATTGAAGCTAAGTGTAGCGAAGAGAGGAATGTTTTATAAAGATGCAGAGCCGCTGAGTGGAACTTGGAGGCAGGAATGCAAAGCCGGTCTGGGAAGGGACCAGAAACCAGAAAAGGAGCCGGATGCAGAGCAGACTCTCTCCGTGTCCTGTTTCCTCTCTGCTCGTCTGCTTTTCCTTTGTCTCTTACTTACCTCACCTTTTTCCTGATCTGTCAGCTCCCACTTTCTTCCATTATCCTAGTTTTAGAGACCGACCCAAATGGTGGCTGGAATCTCTGGTCTACATATCATGGATGGAGCTCTCATATCAGGATCCCAGCCCATCCATTGCCATCGAGTCAATTCCAACTCATAACGACCCTATGGGACAGAGTAGAACTCCCCATAGGGTTTCCAAGGCTGTAAATCTTTATGGAAGCAGACTGCCACATCTTTGTCCTGTGGAGCAGCTGGTGGGTTCAAACTGCCAACGTTTCAGTTAGCAGCCAAGCACTTTAACCACTGAGCCACCAGGGCTCCTGATATCAGGGTCCAGCTGGGATTAATCCACTGTGAATGGGGCATGGGAGGACACATTGCACAAAGTGGCTTCTGGGAGCCTGCTCTCTACCTTCTCCATGCTGAGATGATGGGAAGCCATTCCTAGTGAAAGGGATCTGGGCAGACAACCTGATTGTATCCTGTATCCTGCAACTCACAGACGTCTCATCCCCTGAAGAATATAAATAGACACCCATACACACACAAAAATTTGACATAGAAGCTTTTGAGGCCTGTTACCCACACCCTTATCAAATGTTAATCCTCTCCATTATTTTTTAAAACAACTTTCTTAGATGTAATTCACATACTGTACAATTCACTCATTTAAAGTGTACAATTCAGTGGCTTTGAGGATCTTCACAGAGTTGTGTATCTATTACTGCAGTCAAATTTAGAACATTTTCATCACCTCTAAAAGTAACCCAACATCTCTTAGCCATCATCCCCTATTCCCCTACTTTCCCCCCAGCCCTTGGCAACCGCTAATGCACTTTCTGATCTGTGATTTGCCTATTCTGGACATTACCTGTAAATAGAATCATATAAGTGACCTTTTAGATCTCACTTCTTTCATTTAACATCATGTTTTCTAGATTCATCCACATTGTAGCACGTATCAATGCCTCAGTCCTTTTTTTTTTTGATTGTGCTTTAGGTGAAAATTTACAGCTCAAGTTAGTTTCTCATTCAAAAATGTATACACAAATTGTTTTGTGACATTGATTGCAATCCCCACAATGTGACAACACTCTCCCCCTTTCCCTTTGCACCCCAGGTTCCCCATTTCCATTCATCCAGTTCTTGTCTCTTCTTGCCTTCTCATCTTGCTTTTGGGCAGCAGCTGCGCATTTGGTCTTGTGTATCTGATCGACCTAAGAAGCATATTCCTCACATGTGTCATTGTTTGTTTTACAGGCCTGTCTAATCTTTGGCTGAAAGGTGGGCTACAGGAGTGGCTTTGGTTGAGTTAGCAGGGTGTCCAGGGGCCGTAGTTTCAGGCGTTCCTCCAGCCTCTGTTAGACTAGTCAAGTCTGGTCCTTTTTTGTGAATTTGATTTTTGTTCTGCATTTTTCTCCTGCGCTGTCCTGGTCAGTCCTTTTGATGGCCACATAACATTTGATTGTTTGGCTAGACCATGTTTTATTCATCCATTCATCAGTTGTTTGGACATTTGGCTTGTTTCACTGTTTGGCTGTTATGAATAGTGCTGCTGTGAACATTCCTGTACAGGTTTTTGTGTGGGTATATGCTGTATATATATGTATACCGTCAAATGTGGGTATATGCCTAGGAGCGGAATTGCTGGGTCAGATGGTAATTGTATGTTTGCCTGTTTGAGGAACTGCCACAGTGTTTCCAAAATCTGCCCTATTTTTCCAGCCCTGCTGCTTTATTCTGGGATGGGCACTGGGGTGGGGAGAGGGCTGTCAGGAAGTTCACATGAGCCCTGAGCAGGAAGTGCCAGGTTCTGCCCCTGGTTCCATCATCACTGTCTTCCTCAAGCCATTCCCCTTCCCTGGGTCTCATTTTCTCCATCTTTAAAGTAACAAGGTGGCCCAGAAAAGTCCCTAAGGAACATGTGATTCCAATATCCTATAGTTAGAACATTAATAAAACTCTGACTCATGGCGAACCCCTGTGTGTCAGAGTAGAACTGTGCTCCATAGGGTTTTATTTTTAAAAAAATATATTTTATTGTGCTTTAGGTGACGGTTTACAGAGCAAAATAGTTTCTCATTCAACAGTTTGTCCACAGAATGTTCCGGGACATTGGTCGCAGTCGCCTCAATGTGTCAGCACTCTCCCTATTTCTGCCCTGGGTTCCCCGTTACCTTTCGTCCGGTTTTCCTACCCCTTCCTGCCTTCTCATCTTTGCTTTGGGCAGATCTTGCCCTTTTGGTCTTGTATAATTAACTCTCCTAAGGAGCTCATTCCTCTTGGGTGTTGTTTATTTTGTAGGCCTGTCTATTGTTTGGCTGAAAGGTGGTCTCCAGGAATGGCTTCAGTTCCATGTTAGAAGAGTGTCTTAGGTCTGTAGTCTTGGAGGTTCCTCCAGTCTGTATCAGACCAGTAAGTCTGGTCTTTTTTTATGGATTTGATTTTTATTCTACATTTTTCTCCCACTCTGCCTGGGACCCTCTATTGTGATCCCTGTCAGAGTGATCAGTGGTGGTAGCTGGGCACCGTCTAGTTCTTCTCATCTCAGGCTGGTGTAGGCTGTGGTTCATGTGGTCCAATAGTCCTTAAACTAATTGCCCCACTGAGTCTTCAGTTTTTTCCTTCCATAGAGTTTTTATTATTATTTTTTATTTATTGTTGTGCATTCATCCATAGAGTTTTCAGTGGCTGATATTTTAGAAGTAGAGCACCAGGCCTTTCTTCCAAGGCACCTCTAGGTGGACTTGAACTGCCAACCTTTCAGTTAGCAGCCAAGCATGTTAACTGTTTGTACTACCCAGGGACTCTAGTGAGAATGTCATAACCTTTAAAAATCTTCACGTGAAGACCTGGCTTCCAGGGCTTCTTGGGATAAAGGATTATTGGCAGGCCTGGGTTTCTGTCACTGTTGTATTCCATCCTTGTTATTCTGTCATTGTTATGGTCCTGGGACTTTTGAATCCTTAAGATTCCTGAGGATTTAACATGCAAAAGTTCTAGAACGCTTTTAACCCCCTGCTTCTAGAGCTGTAGATCTCTAAGAGGTTCTGAGGTACTAGATTTTTTTAATATTGTTCTGTTTTTGAAATTGTTAATAGAATCGCATGCTTCAAAACTCGATAGTACGAAAAGGGGTATTGTTGCTGTCAAGTCGATTCTGATTCCTGGCAGCCCCACGTGTGCAGAGTAGAACTGCTCCCTAGAGTTTTCAAGGCTGTGACCTTTTGGAAGCAGATCACCAGGCCTGTCTTTCGAGACACCTCTGGGTGGGTTCAGACTGCCTGTCTTTTGGCTAGTAGTTGAGCGCTTAACCATTTGCACCACCCAGGGACTCCTACAGAAAATGTGGACAGTGAAAATGTCTTTGTTCAGCACATGCCCCACCTCCCACCCCAGCCTCCCAGTTCCTCTTCCTGGAGGCAGTTGCTGTTGACAGTTTTATATGAATTCTTTTGGAGATATTTTATTCATGTACAAAGAAATATA
>NW_004444023.1:130753-135110 GCF_000243295.1 Trichechus manatus latirostris
TGAGTCTTCCTCCAATCTTGATGCTGCATTCTTCTTCATATAGTCCAGCTTCTTGGATTATTTGCTCAGCATGCAGATTGAATAAGTATATAAATAACATATAAGTACATCATATAAACATAGTATCCCTTTTTAGTATAAATAATAACCTTTTGGAGATATTTTATTCATATAGAAGCAAGGAGATAGAGATAGATTTGTGAAGATATACACAATTTCCCCTGTTGTATACAAATGATCGCCCTCTGAGGACCCCATCCTATGCCTTTTCCTCTTTATAGTCTGTCTTGAAGATCACTTTATATCAATCCATAAAGAATTTGTTGTTTTTTTAACCACTGCATAGTATTCCATTGTGTGGAAGTACCTTGATTTCTTTAGCCAGACCCCTAATAAGGGGCATTCAGGCTGTTCACAATCTTTTGATCTTAAACAAAATGTTGCAAACTTGTAGATCATATTATTTTATGTGTGTGCAAGTGGAACTCTGAGATAAATTCCCAGACGCGGAGTCTTTGGGTCAGTATACGACAGTACTTAACAACCACAACACGTGTGCTTGGAGTCCCTGCATGGTGCAAACCTTCAATCTGTTCAGCTGCTAATCAAAAGGTTGGAGGTTCAGGTTCAGCCAGAGGCACCTCAGAATAAAGGCCTGGCAATCTGCTTCTGAAAAATCACAGCCTTTGAAAACCCTATAGAGCACAGTTCTACCCTGACACACGTGGGTCACCATGAATTGGAATCAACTCCACGGCAATTGGTTTGTTTGTTTTTTTGTTTTTTTGTTTTTTTTCTTATGGGCACTTATAATTTTGGTAAATATTGTCAGAATGTCCTACACAGAAATTGTACCCTATGTGAGGAATTTTAAGATTCCAGCGATCACCCAGAGTAGGTGCTGAGAGTCCCTGGGTGATACAAACAGTTAAGCACATGACTGTTAGCTGAAAGGTTGGTGATTCGAACCCACTTGGAGGCACCTAGGAAGATAGGCCTGGCAGTCTGCTTCCGAAAGGTCGCAGCCTTGAAAACTCGCGGGAGCAGTTTTGCTCCGCACACATAGGGTCGCCAGGAGTCCGAATCGACTCGACAGCAACTAGCAATAACAGGAACAACAATGCACTGCTCATTGTCCACTCCTCCCAGAGTTTGCTAAAGAAGAGCTCGGGAGTTCTCTGATGCTCTACCAGGCAGAAAGGCTCACACCTCAGAGTGGGTGCTGGAGTCTCCAGGTGATGCAGCTCTCACCCGTTCCTCTCCCTCTGCCAGGTGGCCCATCCCCCACGCCCCTGCACCCCAAGCGCAGTCCAACCAGCACAGGGGAGACAGAGCTGAAGGAGGAGCGCCTGCCAGGCCGGAAGGCAAGCTGCAGTGCCACGGGGAGCGGGAGTCGAGGGCTGCCCCCCTCCAGCCCCATGGTCAGCAGCGCCCACAACCCCAACAAGGCTGAGATCCCTGAGCGGCGGAAGGACAGCATGAGCACCCCTGTGAGTGGGCGGGGCCGGGGAGGTGTGACCACCTGTGGTCCAGCGTGTGAATGCCACCTGGTGCACATTTTTCAAACCCCGCCATCGTCTTGTTCCCTGGACCCCACGGCACAGGACCCCTTCTTTTATCCTTTCATTCATTCACTCCACAGACATTTATTGAGTGCTCTCTGTTTGCTTGACCCTGTGCTTGATGCCAATGTATACATTAGTGTTCACTGTCAGAAACAGACAATACTATAAGTGCTTTCAGCAGGAAGGATTTAATACAGGGAATTTAATGCTTACAAAATTACAGGAAGAGCTGGAGGGGAGCGGGCAAGGTGGGATCCCACAAGATTGACAGAGTGCCTGGGTGGTGTAAATGATTATCACGCTCAGCTGCTAACTGAAAGGTTGGAGGTTCGAGTCCATCCAGAGGTGCCTCAGAAAAAAGGCCTGGCAGTCTACTTCTGAAAAAGCAGCCATTGAAAACCCTATGGAGCCCAGTTCTACTCTGACACACATGGGGTCGCCATGAGTTGGAGTCACCTTGACAACAACCTGTAACAGAATTGATGCTGATAACAACACAGCAGACCTGACCCACCAAGGGAGCTGCTACCTCTGAGGCCGCACCCAACCAAAACCAAACCTATTGCCGTTAAGTCGATTCCGACTCATAGCGACCCTATAGGATAGAGTAGAACTGCCCCATAGGGTTTCCAAGGAGCGGCTGGTGGATTGGAACTGCTGACCTTTTGGTTAGCAGCTGTAGCTCTTACCCACTGTGCCACTAGGGTTCCCAGGCTGCACCTAGCCCCACTGAATTCAGGAACGTGATTATGGCTGAAGTGCAAGGCTCAGAAGTCTCATCCTCCAGTGAAAGAGCCTTTTGACCCCTAGAGGCCTGGAGAATGGTCACTGGATGGTGCTGAAGGAAAGGTTTTTGTCTCATATCCTTGCCTGTGTGCAGAAGCAAAGGGGGTAAGAAGGCAGCCACCACCCCATTTCCACCTTCCGTATCTTATCGAGTGTACAGGTTTGCAGAACCTAATTCATATCCAGAACCAGAGCTGCAAAGGGAGTCTGGGGAATGTGACATTTCACTTTCCACTTCCGCAAGTCCCTAGAATGGTATAATACAGGTTGAGGGAGCCAAAGTCTTCTCCAAATGGGGATACATGGGTAGAGGCAGGGTAAAAAGGTGGTCAGGGCTCGGAAGTTACAGACCAAAGTTTGAATCACACTGGTAAGCCACATGACCTTGGACAAGTGACTTCACCTCTCTGAGCATCAGTATTCCACTCTGTGAAATGGGCTCATCAAAGAATCTAGGTTGTTGTGAGGCTCTTGTAAGATCTTTAGTACTTTACATGTCATCTGGCACAGTAAGCATTCAGTGAATGAGAGCTATTGTTATTGTTTAAATGAACCCACACCTTAAGAAGGAAGGAACAGCAGATTAATGTCAAAGAAAGTAGAAGGAAGGAAATAATAAAGATAAGAGAAGAAATCAATGAAGGAGAAAACACATGTACACTAAAGAACATCAACAAAGCCAAAATTTGTTTCTTTGAAAAGATTAATAAAATCAGTAGACCTCTAGCAAGACTGATTAAGAAAAAAGATAACAAACACAAATTACCAATATCAGAAATGAAAAAGAGGACATTATTCAGTCATAAAAGGATAAGAAGGTGTTAAGAACTACTTAATGACAATAAATTTGACAACTTAGATGGATAAGACAAATGTCTTTAAAAACATGACTTAACAAAACTGACACAAGAAGAAATAGAAAACCTGGAGGTTCTTATATTCTTGTTAAAGAAATTGAACCCGTAATTTAAAACGTTTTCATAAAGAAAATTCCAAGTCTAGGTGGCTTCAAGTGATAGAATCCTTTCGAACATTTAAGGAAGAAATACACCCGCTCCTCACTTATTGACCATGTCATTATCCGACATTTTGCATCTACTACAGTAGTAAACAAGCTACTGTCTATTTTGCACATTAACAGCGTATATCTGGTAGTAATGGATGCCAAGGTGTGACGTGAGAGTACTGCTTGCTGTGATGGTCAAGGATATGTGTCATCTTGGCTGGGCCATGATTCTCAGTGGTTTGGAAGTTATGTAATGATGTAATTTGGCAGTTATCTAATGATGTAGTAATCTTCCATTTTGTGATCTGATGTGGTCATGCTCCATTTTCACATAACACCGATTTTTGCATAATGACCTGGTCTTTGGAACCTAACCACGTTGATAAGTGGGGAGAGGGTGTAATAGCAATCTTACACAAGCTTCCAGAGACTAGAAAAGAGAGAATGTTCCCATCATATTTATAAGACGGCATAATCCCGATACTTCCTGCAGAGCTCACAGCCCATTGCAGGGATGGGGGCAGATATGTGAGCAGACATTGACAATACAAAGTAATCAAGGATTCATGGGGCGGGGAGGGGGGCAGGAGCTTGTGGGAGCCCAGAGGAGGCACCTGACTCACCCTGGGGCTGGGGAGGTGGTGATTATAATATGAACTGACACCTGAATGATAACTAGGTGGGAATCAGGGGAAAAGCGAGGGAGGAGGAGTGTTCCAAATAGATGAGACAACTTGTGCAAAGGCTAAGAGGAGAGGGAGGCAAAGCGGCATGATGAAGGATGTAAAAAGTTCGATGTGGCTGGACTGCAGAGTGGGGAGGGGAGGGGTGGGCAAGGCTGCCTCCTGCAAACCTTCCCTGACCTCCTCTTCCCTTAGTGTCCACCTCTCTAATCTCTAATGGATTCCCATGACTCTTAGCCTAGGTTACTACAGTCTTCCATTAACCTTGCATGTCTTTGTGCCCATTAGCCCTGCTCAAACCATCTCCTCCTCACTCA
>NW_004444023.1:135776-179587 GCF_000243295.1 Trichechus manatus latirostris
TAAGTGGCCGACACCGAGAAAGGCTTCGGGGTGCACCTGATAACTGGGTGCTGATGTTACATTCTGGTCCCTAGGGGCAGAATAACAGAGTGATTGAGAGCAGTGATTTACAGTCACTTGGTTCTGAGTTCTAATCTTGCCTCTGCCCACTGGCTAGCCAGGATGATGTTGGGCAAGTCTCCGAGCTTCCATTTACTCCTCTGTACACTGGGGCTGATGTGCTCTGGAGACACATGAAGGCATGCCCTATTAGAGGGATCCGATGGAGATCAGGCACATCATGTATGTGGCACAGGGTCTGACTCATAGTAGGCATTGGTGATTAGCGAATAAAAACAAGAGCGAACATTGGTCAAGGAACACCCATGTGACAGGCCTTTGTGCTGGTTTAATGCTGATAACATCTCTGTGACATAGATCCTGATATCGTCTCCATTTCACAATTGAGGAAATGAAGCACAGAGAGGTTACATAACTTGTCCAAGGCCACACAGCTAGTAAGTCGAGGAGCAAAGATTCCAGACTGACTCCAGAAACTGTCTCATAACCACTATGATATGTGGCCTTCCAGTTCTGGTCAAGAGACAGTGTATCAATTAGACTGTAAACTCAGCTGCTCTAACAAAGAGACCCCAAAATATAGTGGCTTAAATAAGATGGAATTATTCTTCTGTGATGTGGCAGTCCTGCTCTGGGTCTGAGGCCACTGCACAAGTTGCCACCATTTCTCAACCAGCAAGACAGGTAGGCAGAGAGTAGAGGGCAAGCTGCATTCTTTTTAAAGACACGACCAGGAAATGGTATAAAGCACTTCCACTCATATCCAATTGGCCAGAGAATAGTCACATGACCACACCTAGCTGCAAGGGAGACTGGGAAATGTAGTCTTGGGCTAGGTGGCCATGTGCAATGCTCATAGTCTTAGGGGTTTGGTTACTAAGAGTGAAAGAGGAATGATGGATTCTAGGGGAGACGTAATGGCCTCTGCCATAGTCAGGGTTCCCTCTCTGAGATCCAGATTGGTTTTGGGGTCTCTGGAAGGATAGGAACTGTAGAAGGACCCTGGGAAAGAGGGGCCATCACTGCCCACATGGTGTCTTGAAAGAGTTACAAAGAGGGTCTTTTCCATTTTACTTCTACCTGTTGAAAAATTGTCATAAATACAGGTATCCTTGGTATTCAAATATATTCCTTCCCTGAGTTTGGATAGTAAGAGTTCAGATAGCAAAGTGTTTGCCAAGTTGATTTGGTTCCTGAGGTTTGAATGATGATTAGCAAGGGATTCAGCCACAAATTTCTTGGAATCTATTGAATTGCTGAGTTTGGGGAGGGGAGAGTTGGGATGAGTGAGGGGTTAATTTGTAGGGGTAGAGTTCGAAGAAGGGACAGTTCAAAGGAGGGGAGACTTGCGGGGGGGAGAGTCAGGAGAATGATGCTGGAATGATGTGCACAACCTGCCCAACTGTACTTGGCAACCTTGTCTCTGAGCTCCAGGCTGGTCTCAGGCCTGGATGCCCAGGAGTCAGAGGGGCTGGAGAAAAGGCTCATGTCTGAGCTCAGGAGGGTTGAGGTATCTGGTTGCAGGACAGGAATCAGGGACTGGGGCCCTAACCTGCCTTGGGACCCCACCCTGACCTGTCCCTCTCTGCCCACAGCTCGGGTACCCCACGGGTGCCCCCCGCCTCCCCCTCTAGTCACAGCCTGGCTCCCCCACCGGGGGAGCGGAGCCGTCTAGCCCGCGGCTCCACCATTCGCAGCACCTTCCACGGTGGCCAGGTCCGGGACCGGCGGGCAGGGGGCGGGGGTGTGCAGAACGGGCCCCCCGCCTCGCCCACACTGGCCCACGAGGCCGCACCCCTGCCTACCGGACGGCCCCGCCCCACCACCAACCTCTTCACCAAGCTGACCTCCAAACTGACCCGAAGGTGAGCCCCATGGGGCGGAGGGGTGGGCGTGGGGTGGGGGGGCCAATGGGGCGCTAACCTGTCTTCTACTCTGCTCTGCCTTCTGTCCCTCCACATCTCCTCCTCCTGTCCCGCCTCACCACCCTCCTCGCACTGCAGGGTTACCCTCGATCCCTCTAAACGGCAGAACTCTAACCGCTGCGTCTCGGGCGCCTCTCTGCCCCAGGGATCCAAGATCAGTAAGTCCCCCTACCCTCCTCCCTCTGCCTCCCTGTGTTTCTGGTCTGCATGTGCAGGGGTGGAGGTCTGTGGGTGTGAGTGGGGTGGAGTCTGGTTGTTCCCTCATTCATTGAACAAGACAGTAGAGTGGCCAGAAGCCTGACCTCCCGAGCCAGACTCTCGGGGTTCCAACCCCAGCTCTGCTGAGTGGCCTTGAGCAAGTCTCTCACCCTCTCTTCTGTAAAATGGGAATAGTAGTAACAGTACTTTCCTTGAAGGGTTGTGGTGAGGATTAAATGAGGTGATATATGGACTGAGAGCTTACAACCTTGCCTTGGGAAATGCTTTATAAATGTTTACTATTATTGTTATTCATTGAGCATCTACTGTATACCTGGCACCATCCTAGGCCCTGGAGTAGAGAATGAACGAAATATATAAAATCCCTGCCCTTGTGGAGCCAACATTCTACTACAAGGGGATTAAGCTAAAAACCCAAACCCGTTGCCGTCGAATGGATTCCGACTCATAGCAATCCTATAGGACAGAGTAGGACTGCCCCATAGGGTTTCCAAGGCTGTAATGTTTACAGGAGCAGACTGCCACATCTTTCAAACCGCCAGCCTTTCGGTTGGCAGCTGAGTGCTTAACCACTGCGCCACCAGGGCTTCTTAGACTGATAAGTAAGTAAAGCACGTAGACTGTCAGGTAGTGACAAGTGCTAAGGAGGAAAATATAGCAGGAAGGGGGTCAGGGGCATGGGGAAGGGAGGATCATGGTTTCAAATGGGGCAGGCCTCACTGAAGGGAGGGGTCATTTGAGCAGAACCCTGAAGGAGGGGTGTGTGTGTGTGTGTGTGTGTGTGTGTGTGTGTGTGTGTGTGTGTGCATGTGTTTCTCTCTGTTGCCCCTTCTATCTGTAGTGTGTGTCTGCCCACCCCCCTCGCTTCCGACTCCCACGTTTTTCAGTATCTTTCCTATGACTTCCACTAACCATTTCAGAACGGGCCCCCTTCTGGGATGGAGAAAGGGATGAAATCCTGACTGCAGGCCCTCCCCAGCCCAGCTTCATCTAGCCAGAAGGGAGAGGAGCTGAGGCAGGGGTTGCCCACAGTTCCGGGGGCACTGACTTGGGGGAGGGGTTCCCCTGTGCCCAGATTAGACACTGCCTTCCTCCCTCCCCCAGGGTCGCAGACGAACCTGAGAGAATCGGGGGACCTGAGGTCACAAGGTGAGTGATATACCTGCCCCTGGCTGCCAAACCAGCCCCTTCACCTGCCTCAGCCCTTAGAAGATACCTGTGTCGCATCCTCCAAGGCCAGCTTCCTGAAATGCCCTACAACCCGTCGCTCCTCTTGCCCACTACCTTGATTTCCTCTTACTTCCATCCTATCTCAGAGCACCTTCCCTTGACCAGCTTAACTTCATCAGCACCTTATCTACAGATCAACCTCCCAGTCACTCCTCTCCTTTTTACACCCACCTCCTTTCCTCTCATCCATCAATGGCAAACGGCTGCGGGCAGCTCTGGGCCAGGGCATGATCAGCATGATCTGCACAGGGCCAGATAGCAAATCTTTTAGGCTTTGTGGGCCAGACAGTCTCTGTCACGACCATTGAATTCTGCCACTGTAGCAAAAGCAACCATACCAAACCCACTGCCCTTGAATCAATTCTGACTCATAGCAACCCTGTATAGGACAGAGTAGAACTGCCCCATAGGGTTTACAGCCAGAATGCTCCTTAGAAGTGAGAATGGCGAGACTTTGTCTCACGTACTTTGGACACATTATCAGGAGGGACCAGTCCCTGGAGAAGGACATCATGCTTGGTAAAGTAGAGGGTCAACGAAAAAGAGAAAGACCCCTTGACAAGGTGGATTGACACAGTGGCTGCAGCAGTGGGCTCAAACATAGCAACGATTGTGAGAATGGCACAGGAATGGGCAGTGTTTTGTTTTGTTGTACATAGGTCCACTATGAGTTGGAACCGACTTGATGGCACCTAACAACAACAATCTTTACAGAAGCAGACTGTTGCATCTTTCTCCTGCAGAGAGGCCAGTGGGTTTGAAGCGCCGAACTTTCGGTTAGCAGAAGAGCGCTTAACCACTGTGCTGCCAGGGCTTCTCAAAAGCAACCATAAAAAAAAAAAAAAAACTGTTGCCATCAAGTCAATTCCGACTCATAGCAACCCTATAGGACAGAGTAGAACCATCCCACAGGGTTTCCAAGGAGCAGCTGGTGAATTCGAACTGCCGACCTTTTGGTTAGAGCGGAACACTTAACCACTGCGCCACTAGGGCAATAAAAAACAAATGGGCATGGCATGTTCCAGTAAAACCAGCTGAGAACAAAGTCCCTTCCCTATAGTTCTTACAAAGTCCCAGGTCTGATTCTCATTGGCTGGGACTAGGTCACATGCTTCTACCTAAACTAATCCCTATGGTGAGAGGAATAGAGTACTCTCATTGGTCAGACCTGGGTTATATACACATCCTTGAACCAATCACAGTGGTCAGGGAGGTGGAATGCTCTCATTGGCCAGAATGGAGTCATGTGCTCACCCTTTAAAACAGAGCGGGGCAGTCAGCCCCACCTGAACCAGAGAGACCAAGTCTGCAATGCTTCTCAAGACACTTTTCGGCACCTTAGCAGGACATTTCTTTGTTGTGCAGGGTCACCTCTCACATTGTGGAACAGTTATCATCCCTGATCCCCCACCTAATAAATGCCAGTAGTGCTCCCATCCCAAGACACTGTTACAATCAAAAATGCCCCCCGCACCAAATTTAGAAACAGAAAGGATTATCATACCCATGTCCAACTCTCAACATTTATAGTTCTTAATGAAATGAAATCATCACTACCCAGCTAGTGAACCATATTTCCTTTTCGTTTTTTTCGGATGCCGGATAGTCATCTTTGTTTCCAAGGACAGCACATCACTTCTCACTGGCAGCAAATCCATTTTACATTCATTTGACAAACATGTAATTTACATCCACTTTGGAACAGGCACTATGCCTTTTGTATCTCCCCCAGGGAGCTTCCACTCTTAAGATGTAGGCAAATGTGAAACAACTATACAAAGAGTTGAATCCTGAAAAGAAGTGTCTAAATATCTTGTAAGCATCTAGCTGGGAAATTTTTTGTTATCTCAGTTGCTTGCAAAGTTAGCCATTTTGATATATAACCAAGAAAGGACGCAGATAAGCATATATAATGTTAAGTTGGTTATTTTTTTTCCTTCAGTTCATCTTTTTTTCTAAATTTTATTTATTATATTGTTGAGAATATACATAGCAAAACATACTCCAATTCACATGTACAATTTAGTGACATTGATTACATTCTTCACGTTGTGTGACCGTTGTCACCCTAAGGTTGTTATCTAATCTTTCCCGTTGCTGTTGTCAAATTAATCCCATATAGATAGTTCTTAAAGAGCATAATGCTCAAGGCAGACCTTTTGTACTAGTTAAACTAAACTGTTGTCCGGTTTTAAGATGACTTCAGGGGATATTTTTGGTTTAAGGTTTAAAGATTATCTCAGGGCAATAGTTCGGGGTTCATCCAGCCTCCGTGGCTCCAGAAAGTCTAGAGTCCCTGAGAATTTGAAATTCTGGGGAACCATATTTTCTTTTGCTCTAATACTACATTAAGCCCCTCTCTTCCTTTTCTTTAGCTTGGTCAAGGGCATTAACCCATTAAAGCCTCAGTTCCCAAATTGTATGCCAAGGCATCACAGATGCCACAGGATTTCACATTCTCCAGGGGAATATGGTGATATGTGACATCTGTCAGACACAGCCAGAACCCAGCATAGCTCCGTTTCAGCATTTGATGCACTACATCCCTTTTGCTGACATCATGTCTTTGAGGATCTGGCTATGCTAAAAACAAGTAGTGCATGAAAATCAGTATGCAGCAGGAAATGAGGGTGGTGGTATCCCATCGGATTCCAGGCTTTGAGAAGCTGTGCAGTGCCCAGCAAGCTCACACATCCCGTTTGTAAGTAATTTTTATGATAGGAGAATAAAAAGCCTTTGTTTTTTTCTATTAAAAAAAAAAAAAAAAATGTCCCCAGATACTCTTAAAATGCCTCACGGGCCATGAGATTTTTGTGAATTTTGGTTGTAACATAAAAAAAAAAAAACGAAAACAGAAAAACCCATTGCTGTCGAGTCGATTCCAACTCATAGCGACCTGTAGGTTAGAGTCAGTTGCCCCACAGGGTTTCCAAGGCAGTAATCTTTATGGAAGCTGACTGCCACATCTTCCTCCCATGGAGCAGCTGGTGGGTTTGAACTGCCAACCTTTCCACTGTGCCACTGGGGCTCTAATATACACAATGTCTAATGTACAAAAATCCATCATCACTTAACTCTTTGAAGGAGAAGCAAAAGGAGTAAGACCACTTTGAGTAGTGATTATGAAGTATGCTGTTTTCTACAGTAATACTTCATAGTATAATAAATTAGTAATAGGAATTTTCTTTTTGAAAAAAGAAAAAGTCCCCAGAAATTCGCACACACCACTTGAGACAGTACTGCTTCTAATGAGAAGCCCTGATCTACAGGGAGGAGATTCGTCTTCTGAGGGAAAAGTAGCTGTTACCAGAAGAAGGGTGTATTAGGAAACAAGCTCAGCTGCTGTAACAAAGAGGCCCCAAAATACAGTGGTTTAAGTAAGATAGGGCAGTAATGGTTCAGTAGTAGAATTCTCACCTTCCATGCAGGAGACCTGGGTTTGATTCCAGGCCAGTGTACCTTATGCACAGCTGCCACCCATCTGTCAGTGGAGGCTTGCATGTTACTAGGATGCTGAACAGGTTTCAGTGGAGCTTCCAGACTAAGATGGCCTAGGAAGAAAGGCCTGGTGATCTACTGAAACTCAGCCTGTGAAAACTGTGTGGGTCACGAAAGTCTGGTCCACAACCGATCATGGAGATGGTGCAAGACCGGGCAGCATTTCATTCCATTGTGCATGGGGTCACCATGAGGCAGGGGCCGACTCGATGTCAGCTCACAAGAACAAGAGTAAGATAGGAATAATCTTCTGTCTCACATGCCGTGTGGTCATTGGAATATCCAGGATTCTTCCACCTTGTTCCCCATCGCTTAGAGCCCCATTGTCATCTTGACAGTTGACTGTGACTCAGGCCATAACCAAGCACCAGCTCATAGGAGGTGGGGACAGGGTCCAGGGCGTGTAGTTTCCTTCTGAGGAGGTGACATGGACGTTATACAAATCACTTCGACTTGCATCCCTGAATTTAGAGACAAGGCCACGCCTGGCCACTGGGGTGGCTGGGAAATACAATCTCTCACTGGGTAGCTGTGTGTCCAGCTGAAACTCTGTCACAGAGGGAAAAAGGGGACAGTGGGCTTTGAGGGGATAGCTGGGAGTCTGTCGCAGAGTGAGAAGAACTGTCCCCTTTGTCCTCGACTCAACCTTCTTCTCCGCTGTCATTCCTGACTTCCCGTCTCTACTCCTCCCAGTTGCCATCTACCTTGGGATCAAGCGGAAACCGCCCCCCGGCTGCTCCGATTCCCCTGGAGTGTGAAGCTGACCAGCTCACGTCCTCCCGAGGCCCTGATGGCGGCCCTGCGCCAGGCCACTGCAGCTGCCCGCTGCCGATGCCGCCAGCCACAGCCGTTCCTGCTGGCCTGCCTGCACGGGGGTGCGGGCGGGCCCGAGCCCCTGTCCCACTTCGAAGTGGAGGTCTGCCAGCTGCCCCGGCCAGGCCTGCGGGGAGTTCTCTTCCGCCGTGTGGCGGGCACCGCCCTGGCATTTCGTACCCTCGTCACCCGCATCTCCAACGACCTCGAGCTCTGAGACACCACAGCACCGGGCCCCTTCCTCTTCCTCTCTCGTGCCCCCCTTGCCTTCTACAGGAAGGGAAGGGGCCAGGGAGGGGGCTCTCCCTTTATCATCACCTCAGTTTCCCTGAATGAGATTTCAGGACAGAGAATGTTCCCTCTGCTGTTCTCTGGGGCCACTCGGCATGTGAGGGGTTGGGGGGGGGGCTTAGCAGGGAGGAGCTGGCACCTCCCTGGAGCCTCCAGCCAGCCTTGTCCCCCCTCGCCCTGCCATGGGGTACCTGAGGAGACTTTGGGGGCAGGTCAGGTGCAGTAAGGGAAACTGGGGAAACACTTCCATTCCTCACAAAAGCTCGAGAATTCGGCCTTGGGCAGGGGCAAGGAGAATCGCTGAGCCTAAAGACTGGAGAATTTGGCGGGCCGGGAGTGGGGTTCAGAGAGGCAGATTCCTTCCCATGCCCCCTCCCCACAGGCTCGAACCCCCTTCCTGCCCCAGGCTGGCGCGAGTCACTTTGTACAAATCCTTGTAAATACCCCAGCCCCTCCCCTCTGCAGAGGTCTCCCGAGGAGCTCCCGCCGTTGCCTCTGGGTTTTTAAGTTATTACACCCCCACCCTCCTGTCAGCCCCCTCACCTGCAGCCTGTTGCCCAATAAACTTAGGAGAGTCCCCCCCACGCTGCACCTGGGGTGTTCCTTCCCTGCCCTCACCTGCAAGGGACATGAAGAGGAGGTGTGTGACTCTGGACCAGTGATTTCTCCTTTCTGAGCCTCGGTTTTCTCATCTGCAGAATGGGAGCAGTTGGGGGTGTGAGAGTCAAGGATGACCATGAAAGAGAGTGGGACAGAACTCGGCCTCGTCCACAAGGCTCCCCAGCACCTGTGTCGGGCTCCCCGTTCATCCACTCACACACCCACCTGCCCGCCTGCCACGTTACACTGGACTCTTAGCCACTTCTTACTCCAGTAGTTCATTTATTCAATAAATAGTCCTTGACCAGTGTCTGCTCTGTGCCAAGCCCAGTGCTGGACATGGAGATACGAGGAGCTCCCATCTAGGGCAGTGGGGCATGGGTTCTAAAACAATCAACTTGAGAAACCAGTTCCCTGGGGAGCCCAAAAGAGGGAGTGTGGAGAGTCGGGAAGGTTTCCTAGAAGGAATGGTGCTGAAGTTGGGCTTTGAAGGATGAGTAGGAGTTGGCCGGGCATTGGGTATGGCCTGGACAAAAGCCTGGAAGTGGGGTGGTATATCTTCAGCTGAACTGTGGGTAAATTCAGTGTGGCTGCTATGTTGGCGGTGGGTGGAGGATTAACAAAATCCTCCATACTGCTAAAGCAAAAAGGCATCTGTTGGTGTATGTTACTTAGAAGCCAGGGGTGGCTGGCTTTAGGTATGGTTGGATCCAGGCATCAGGCTATCTCTGCTCATTTCAGCATCGGTCTCATTCTCAAGGTAAGCACGGTCCTGGTGGCAAAGATGACCTCCAGCATTTTCAAACTTGCATCCCTCTGGCTTCATTTCGGCAGTAGAAAGTTCCTCATTCCCGACTTCCCACGAAAGTCCCAGTGGAGACTCTCGCTGGCCCTGATAAGTCATGTGATCATCCCTGAGCCAGAATACTCTCAACGGCCCAAGTTTCCCCAAAGGAAAGTCAAGGTGTCGTGAGCAGAAGAAGCTGGACAGACTTAAGCAGTAGAACACTATCCGGTACAGGACTTGCTTCCACAGGGCCTTGGAGCCCTGTTGGCGCAGTAATTAACAGCTCTAGAGCTCAGGCTGCTAATCAAAAGATCGGCAGTTCGAATCCATCAGCTACTCCTTGGAAACCCCATGGGACAGTTCTGCTCTGTCCTATAGGGTCCTTATGAGTCAGAATCGACTCAACAGCAATGGGTTTGGTTTATGGGCCACAGCAAGCTGGCTTTTCTCTTGAGGGAATTGGGGAGCCATGGAGGGCTTTATGCAGAGAAGAGACTCAGTCAAAGCTGTGCTTCAGTTGCCCATCTGGAACATGGTAGGGTCAACCTTGTGTTTTTTATGGGGGCTGGTGGGAAAGTCAAATGAGAAATGAGGGTGGTAACAGTTAAGGGTAGTCAGTGTTGAACATTTCTGGGCCTAGGCCGGAGTGGTTAAGAGCTCGGCTGCTAACCAAAAGGTCAGCAGTTCAAATCCACGAACCGCTCCTTGGAAATTCTGTGGGGCAGTTCTACTCTATCCTGTAGTGTTGCTATGAGTTGGAATCTGACTGGACAGCAATGATTTTGGGGTTTTTTTCTTGGGGAGAGGGGAGCAAACCCCATTCCTGTCTTACTGAGCGAGGCCAGAAGTGAGGGCTGCCAGGATGGTGATGTGTTGAAGAATGAGGTGCTTATAGTTAGTGAGGGCAGAAATATTGGGAAGGAGGGACCAACCCTGTCTTGAAATTTCAATCCCTGAAGGCTTTCTCTGGGCCCATCCCCGCCTCATGGGGTTCACATTTCAGTGGTGTTAATAGACATGTCCCTAAACAGTGGTGACCCGGGTGGGCAGGACTGGGATGGTGGATGCTAGGAGTTGGGGGTAGTCCAGAGATGGGGTGCCTGCCCCAGCCAGGGAAGGCTTCCTGAAGGAGGAGCAACTGGGCTGTGACCGGAAGGTTGAGAGGAGCTAGTGAGACACGGGGAGGATGGTGTGTGTTCTAGGTAGATGGAACAGCATGTACAATGGCTGGGAAGCAGGAGAGCTCAGGTCCTTTGGCAAATGGCGTATTGATTCAGGGTGAGTATGGTGTCGCTGGGAGAGATGTGGGCAGGGCCTGGAAGGTCATAGAGAGGGACATGGGCTTTCTCCTAAGGGCACTGGGGAACCATGGAGGGGTTGTGAGCAGGGGGAGGCAGGGGCAGGTTTGTGCTGTGTGCAGGATGAACGAGAAGGAGGAAGGAGACCCGTCAGGAGACTCAGGAGAAAGAAAGGGCAAGAAGGAGTGGATTCAAGAGAGAAGAGGCAAAGTGGGCAGGACATGGTAACTGATGGGTACCAGGGCTGCAGGAGAGGGACGGGCCAGGCTGGTTCAGACTGTCCCCGCTGGGGTGGTAGGCTCAGCGGGTGGAACTGGATTAGTGGTAGGCTCTTCACTTGAGGGTAATATTGTAAAGGGAATCCCAGCATCTGACAGGTACTGCATGACCTTTGGGGTCCCTTCTAACCTTCCTATCTCAGCAACTTCCCTGGGGACCCTTGGGGACACCCTTGGGCCTCAGGTTCTCTATCTGTAAAACGTGGTGAGGGATTTGTTGATCTCTAAGGGTCTTTCACCTGTGTCACTCATAAGGTTTGAAATAGAGCCTCTGCCGGGTTGTTGAGGGCTCTGTCTGCCACTTACTCAGTCTCACATTTCTTCTGAAGCCTTTGTACCTTTCTGGCCCCACCTATCATACCCTTGCTTAAGTAGACCTCAGCCTGTTGGGCTGAATAGAGATACTATATTCAGATGCGTTTTGATTTCTTTTACCTACTCCTCCCACTCCAATTGCTCTGTCATGCCCCTCTACCAGCTCCTTCCTGGGACCAAGCTCTCCAAAATGTGGATTCCCTAAAGACTTCATGGGGATGCCCTGATCTAAGCCATGGTCTGCAGAAGGAAACAGCTTGAACAAAGACACTGAGGTGGGAATTGCAGGGTGTAAGGAGCAAAAGGAGTAGTGGCAAAATAACTGGAAAGATAAGTCTTCAGCAAATGGTATGCATTTCAGAGTGACCTTGAAGAATATTAAATATCAGGAGTGACTTCTAAGCTTTGGGGAGACATGGAAGGTTCTTGAGCAAAGTAGTGAGGGAAGTTCAATAGAATGGTAGCAGCTATAAAGGGATGAAGTCAGACCAGACAGAGGGAGGCCAGTGAGGAGGCTGGAACAGCAGCTCAGGACAAGTTCTAGAGCTTGGACAAGAGAGGAGATCATACAGGAGGTAGATCTGATGAGATGTATGGGAGCTCTCAAGCTGGAGGCCCGCAGGCCAAATTTAACCCTCAGGCATTTTGTTTGGCTGGCCCATTTCAATTTTAAATTTGAATGCTTTGAGGCTTTCCGTTCACACAGATCAGACTGCATTTCTCTCCCGTGTGGACCCTGTGTTTGAGATCTGAGCGTAACCAGTTGGGAGCGGATGGTGGGAAAAGCCCAAGCTTGGCTGTGTGACATTGGGCAAATCATCATACCTCTCTGGCCCTCATATTCCCCATAGACACAATTTTGGGGCTAGACTGGGTACCCCTAACTTTGCTTCATTTTAGAGATGAGATAAAAGATGCCTAGTACATGCCTAGAGAGGTCACACAGCAATCAGTTGCAAAAGTCCCCTCTCCCTCTATAGCTATCGCACACAAAGCTAAGGCCGCCTTTGCTTTTATTCCTTTGGGCAGAGAAAAAGCCCAAGCTCTAGAAGTACCAGGGAGCTCCCCGTTAGTCAGAACTCCTGATGGTGGGCGGAGCTTTGGGAAAAAGGGAGGTTTCTCATTGGCCGGAGCCCACAGGATGGAGCCTATTGATTGGAACTCTGGTTGGGGTTGGAACTCGGAGAAGGGTGGCTAGAGGCCCCAGCTGGCTGAACGACTATGGGAGGGGCTCCCGATGGAAAGGGCGGGGCAAGGGATGAAGGGGTGGGCCTTCGGTGGGGCAGGGCCCTCCCATTCGCTGGGGCTCCAGCAGTCGGCGGCGGACGAGCGCACTGGGCGCCTACTTCTGGGCGGGGATCATGTCGTCGATGGACCCACCCTTCTCCAGCTTCTTCTCCATCTCCACCATGAGCTTCACGCCATCTACCACCAGCTGCACCTGTTCTACCTCGGACGAACCCAGCCGATCGGCGTTGGACACATCGAACACTGAGCCCACGGCAGCGGTGTCCACGCCACCTGCGGGAGTAGGGGACAGGAGCGTGAGGAGGGACAGGAGATGCAGGAGCAGGCCGGGGATGCGGCCCCGTGCCAACTGCAACAGCCTCGTGTAGTGAGCGCCCACTGCGTTGTGTATATGCAGACTTAGAGAATATCTGTCCATTCATGGGCCCACGTCTCCAGGTTTAGGTAGCTCACCCCTCAACCATCCAACGTGAAAATATAACATAGTGGGTAAGCCCAATTCTGCAGTCGTGCGGCTTGAGGTCGAATCCTGATCATCCCCACCTTCACAGATGGGGAAACTGAGGCCCTGATGGGGACCGGGGACATGCACAATGCATATTATATAATCATGATGTTATATTGACTTCTATGAGGTAGTCGTGTTACGTCCACTTTATGGAGAAAGAAACTGAGGTCCCCAAAGGAGCAACCCTTGTCCGACTCTAGATTTGAACCAGGTATGTGTTCCAGAACTCGCGGTGATGCCCTTTGGCCCTTTGATCGTGAAGAGTCCGCCCCAGACGCCATGGTGTGAGGATGAGGGGGCCACACACCTGTGCCCCGTTTCTGCAGGCGCAGGCGGGTGAGGATCTCCTCGAACTTGGGGTGCTTGCTCAAGTGCGGCAGCTTCACATGCACACCTCCACGCAGCCCGGTGCCCAGGTTGGACGGGCAGGTGAGCACGTAGCCCAGGTGCTCGTTCCACATGAAGGGGTGGCCGGCTTTCTTGAAGATCTCCTCGATCTGAGGAGGTAGAGGATGAGAACAGGGGTTAGCGCCAGAGGGCGCCCCCAAATACTGGCGGGGTCCGGAGGGACAGAACGTAAGGACAAGGGTGAAAACGGGATTCCGAAGGGCGGGGCTAGAGAACAGGGATGGGATGAGATAATGAGGTGAGGGGCCCCGACCTCACAGATGGAGACAGGATTCTGAGGGGCTGGGCTTGAGGCGTGGGAGGCGAGTTCTGAGGGCGGGGCGTGAGAATGCGTGGGCAAGGTGTGCTCTGATGGGCGTACTTGGAAATGCGAGAGAGGGTGGAGGCGAGGTCCTGAAGTGGGTACTAGGAATAGTGGGTGGAGGCAGGATCTGTGGGCGGGGCGTGAGAATGTAGGTGGGGGCGAGTTCTGAGGGGGGGGTGTGAGAATGTGGGTGGAGGCGGGTTCTGAGGGGCGGGGCGTGAGAATGTGGGTGGGGCGTATTCTCAGGGGCGGGGCGTGAGAAGAAGGTGGAGGCGGGTTCTGAGGGGGCGGGGCGTGAGAAGAGTGGAAGCTGGGTCCCAGAGGATGGGTTAGTTCTCTGGGGGTGTGAGCCCCTGGGGCGCAGGAAGCCGGCTCCTGGAGGTTAGAAATCAACGTTCCTGGGCGGAGGGTGAGGAGGGCTAGCAGAATGAGGGTCATGTCAGACGATGGAGGCCCAAGAAGAAGGGGAATTTGGGGTCAGAGGATCAGAGGACCAGAAGTGGTGGGTCAGAGCTAAGTCAGGGTTAGAAACATGGTTGGGTGTCAGAAGTGGGCGTTCGGAGTGGAGCCAGAAGTCAGCAGCGAGGGGCAGACACCCACCTTCTGCAGCCCCACGCAGAAGCGGCGGAAAACCTCCTTCATGTTGCCTCCCTTCTCCATGGAGATGACCCGGAGGTGGTCCTCCTCGTTCACCCACACCAAGAAGGTCTTGCTTTCATTGTGCCTAGGCGAGGCAAGAATGGAAGGAGTCAGCTGCCAGGAACTCCATTTCCCGCCCTCTCCTCAAACACATAGCCACCCCAGGGCGGGGGGGTGGGGAGTGGGCCTGAGGGACACAAGGAGGGGGGTGATATCTGTTTCCACAAAATCGCAGAAGCTTAAACCCATAAACTCTAACGTTATAGATCTAGGAAACCTCGAATTCTGGGATCAAGGGCTTTTAGGGTCTTATCTTGGAACAACATTAAATTATAGAACAGAAACTTGGAAGCAGAACTGATAATCTTGGAAATCCTACATCTTGGATCAGGATGGGAGAATCATCCTATCACACTTGTTAGTGGCCATGGAGTCGCCCCCGGCTCATGGCGACCCATGCGCAACTGAAGGTAACACCGCCGGCCCCTGTGCCATCCCCATGATCGGTTGCAGATCAGACTGTTTTGATCCACAGGTTTTCATTTGTTGATTTTCAGAACCAGATTTCCAGGCCTTTCTTCCTAGTTTGTCTTAGTCTGGAAGCTTCGCTGAAACCTGTTCAGCATCATAGCAACATGCAAACCAGATGGTTCGTGGCTGCGCATAAGTTGCGTTGGCCGGGAATGGAACCTGAGTCTCCCAAACAGAAGGTGAGAATTCTATCACTCAACGACCAATGTTCTTAGAAGCCTATAATCTTAGACCCATAAAACATTAAGATATAAAAAATGTTTGAAAGTGTGGAATTACAGAAGCCAATACTAGTGGAATCTTAGAGCCTAGAAATATTTGAAAATTTAAAATTTTTTTTTTTTTAACTGAGAAGGGCTGCCCAGAAATGAATCAAATTTTAATCAGACACAATCGAGCCTAACCTTCTGTTTGGTAACACGGGTTACACAGCAAAGCTACGCACTTTGTAAAAAACACCGCATACTATAGAATACAAGCCCGCTAGGAAGAGGACATATGGCAAAGGAAAGGACCCAGAGCTTGTTCAATTCAATAACAGCCTCTCAAACTCTGATTTCATCAATAGGAAATAAGCGACATCATGAAAGTCAGGTATTGGCAGACCTTCATTAAAACATCATCATTTAGCATTTGTCTGCTTGCTTTTTTTTTTATTAGTTTTGTTTTTTTTTCCCTCTTTTTCCCTTTTGTCTTTCTTCATTGCTCAATTTTTTGTGCTTTAGACAAAGGTTTACAGAGCAAATTAGTTTCTCATTAAAGAATTAATCATATATTGTTTTGGGACATTGGTTTCCAACCCTGCAGTGTGTCAACACTCTCCCCTTTTCGACCTTGGGTTCCCCATTTCCATTTGTCCAGCTTTCCTGTCCCCTCCTGCCTCCTCGTCCTTGTCCCTGGGCTGGAGTGCCCATTTAGCCTCATTTTGTTTTATTGGCCTGTCTAATCTGTGGCTGAAGGGTGAACCTCAGGAGTGACTTCAGTACTCTGTTAAAAGGGTGCCTGGGGTAAAATCTTGAAATCTTAGAATCATCTGTATATTTGAGAACCCCAGACACCCTAATTCTTTGAAACCTAGGTTTGTTAAACATTTTTAAGTCTTTTACGACCAGAATCAGACTCAAAGATTCATAGAAAGTCTAACTAGCAACAATAGTTAATAACGATAATACTAATAACCAACACATACCAAGCACTTACTATGTACCAGTCACTGCTTTCAATACTTTACATGAGTTAACTCATTCAAGCCTCACAAGAAACCCAAAAGCTAACAGTTGTCATGCCCCCATTTTACAGATGGGGAAACTGGGGTAGAGAAAGGTTAAATAACTTGCCCAAGGTCAAACAGCTCCTACGTGGCAGAGCTGGGATTTAAATCCAGGGAGTCTGATTCAAGTCCAAGGTCTTAACGGTCACTCTCCTGGTCAAGTTTCCCCAAATGTGGGGGGAGGATGAGGTCATTTTCTGTGTTATTTGGAAACAAAATCATTTCTATGACCTTGATTTTGGAGGTAAGGATCATGGGGGAACTGGAGAAGGCCGAGGGGTAACGGAGGCCGTGGGGCAGAAGGGCCTCACCAGATGCCGCGGGCGTCGGGCCAGTCTCGGGCCATGCCTGAGGCCAGCAGCAGTGGGGACACGGGCTTGTCAAACAGGAAGTGGTCGTCAATGAGCTGCTGCTGCTCCTTCTCGGTCATGCTCTTCAGCGGGTAGTATATCCCCTTGAACTCGCCCGTCAGGCTGTTGAGGGCTGAGGGGGCCACACAAAGGCGTGGTCAGCAGCCTGCCCCGCCTCAAGCGGGAGTCGAGACCCGGGCACCCCCACACTACTGCCGCCCTTAACGGGCCTGGACCCGGTGGACGGCGCCTAAATACTGCCTAAACATCGTGTCTAAACCCAAATTCATGACTTCTGCCCAAGAACATTTTCCTTCTTGCCTGCCCAGGCCCCAAAACAGCCAACATTATGTGCTCAAGCCCGAAAACGTGGCTTCTTCCCTTCCTGCCACTGACCCTCATATCCAATCCACCTGCAACAATTGTGTACTGGAGCCGGCTCCTACTGGCTGACAGGAAACATAGTCTCAGGAATGGTGGAAGCCATTAGTAAAAATTATTATTCTATACATCATCTGTATATATCCGTGTGTGTAATAAATACGTATGTATGTATTATTTATATGTATGTATATTAATCACATTTATATTTTCATGTATTTATATAATAAATATAATATTTATATATTACATATTATAGTATTATGTTTATATGACATTATATTATAATACATCAGATATAATATATAGTCTTGTTCTTAAAATTAAATTATGACAAATTACAGTGAAATAAATCGTATTAAAAACAAAGGTAATAAATACTCAAAACTATCCCTTTCCACTTACATTTACTGTTATCTGTGTTCTTGAAGTTATTTTCATCTCTTTTATCTGTATGGTGGAAATACTATAGAATGATGTGGTACTGTGTGTCTCTTCCCATCTCTGTATGACATCACGTCGTTAGCTTAAAATTGGCCATAGTAGAAGAATTTACACCACAGAGATTGGCAGTTACTACACATCAGGGCTTTTTGTTGTTGTTTTTTAAGAGAGCCGGGTGTTAAACATTTACCAGTACACCACTGTCTGCAAACCCTCCAAAAAACATACCCACTATTTCTCCCCATCCTGCTGCCTGTCCTTCATCCCTTCTTGGGACCATTACAGCGGCCTCCTCACTGGTCTTCTGCTCCTGCCTTTGCTCACGCCCCCTCAGTCTGCTCCCCACCCAACAGCTAGAAGGATCCATATCATCTAGACCTGTTCCTCCTCTGCTCTTCACTTTCTTGTGGCTTCTGCCTCACTCAGAGTCAAAGCCAAAGTCTACAGCTCCACACAAACTGGCTTCATCTCCCTCCCTCTCCCTCTCTCCCACTCTGCTCCAGCCACACTAGTCTCCTTGCTCTTTCTCCATCATACATTCCCATCTCAGGGCCTTTGCCCTTGCAGTTTCACCTGCCTGGAACTCTTCCCAATGTAGGCCCTTCTTGTCAATCAGGTCTAGCTCCTCCTTTCTAAAGTAGCTCCTCCCCCTCAGTCATTCTCTGCCACACCCCCCGTTTCTAGCGTCTTGGCACTTCGGAGTTATCTTGTTTGTTTATTGGTTTCTGTGTTTCCTCTCATTCCCCTCCCAGGCTGAGAGCTCTGTGAGACCAGTAAGCTTGGCCATCTTATTCATCATGGTCCCCACACAGGGCCTGAATAGCCATAAATGTTCACTGGCTGGCTGCTGGCTGACTGGATAGACGGATGGACGGATGGACGGATGGATGCATGCATGCATGATGGATGGATGGATGGATGGATGGATGGATGGATGTCAGGGCACTGGAGTAGTTGAGTGTTTTCGTGGGTCTTCTCAGGGCCCCTCACGTTTTGACACTCCTCTACCCCTGACCTCCACCAGGGGCCATGCTGACAGCTATCACTCATGAAGCAACCCGCCCACCCAGGGTTTACCAAGCTCCTCCCATGTTTTGAAAAACGGGGGCCCACGGAGGAGCAGAGCCAGAACTGGGTCACCCCTGGCTCTCACCTTCCACGGAGAGTTTCTCCACAGCCCTGCGCTCGCCACGGGAGCAGTGTGGGGGCAGCGAGTAGCCCTTGATGCTGCGTCCTGTGCGGACACGGCTGCTGAGCACGTAGTTGGGGTCCAGGTCGTCTCCGCCCTGCGGAGCGGGTGGGGGATCAGGGCCAGGCCGAGCCTCCTTAGTGTGCCCCCTCTGCCTACCTCCTGGTCCAGCACACCCCATCTCCCCCCAGATCCTCCTCCGTTCTCTCTAGCTCTGGTTTTCTGCTGCTTCCCTTGCCCCTTCCCTCCACTGGGCTGCTCCCAGCCACACATACCCCATCCTGCCCTCCCTGGCTCGGTCTCTCCCTTCTCTCTCTCTCCCTCATCTCAATCTTTTTTCTCCATTAAAAAAGAAAAAAAAAAAAAAAAAGTTGCCATCGAGTCGACCCCAACTCATGGTGACCCCATGTGTGTCAGAGCAGAACCGTGCTCCATAGGGTTTTCAATGGATGATTTTTGGAAGCAGACCACCAAGCCTTTCTTCTGAGGCATCTCTGGGTGGACTTGAACCTTCAAACTTTTGGTTAGTAGCTGAGCTGTTAACCATTGCAACACCCTGGAACTCCTTTCGGTCCATACCTCCCCCACTTCTTTTTCTCTTCATCTCTCTCTGTCTCTCACTCTCCCTATCTCTCTGACTGTACCTGTGTCTCTCCTCCCATCTCTCTCTCTCTGTCCCCGTCTCTCCATTCCTCACATCTCTGCCTCTCCCCATCTGTCTCCCTTTCTCTGTTTCTGTTTCTCTCTTTTTTACATCCCTGCCTGTTTTAGTGCCTTCCTGGTCTCTCTCTGTCTCTCCTCTGTCTGTCTGTCTCTGTATCTCTCTGTCCTTGTGTCTCTTCCCATCTATCTCCACGTTTCTTCCCATCCCCGTCCATCTCAGTGTTTCCCTAAGTGTCTCTCTCTCCATCTCTGTCAGCCTGTGTGTCTCTCTCTCTCTGTCAGTCTCTGTGTCTCTCTCCCCATTTCTGTCGGTCTCTGTGTCTCTCTGTGTCTTGTCTCTCTGGGTATCTCTGGTGGTGTCTGTGTTTCTAGGTGTCTCTCCCCACCTCTGTCCTTCCCTGTGTCTCTCCTCCCTTCTCTGTCTCTCCCCATCTCTGTCTTTCTCCTTCTCCCCCTCTCTCCATCTCTCCTCTAATCTCTCTCCCCACCCCTGGGGCACTAACCTTGAGGTTCTCATGGTTGAGGTCAGTCTTGTGCTTGTCGGTGGGTTTGTAGCCCCCGTGCCGGTCATGGATGACGGTGTCGAAGAGATCCTTGAAAACGGTGTAGGACTCCTCGTCACCGGCCACACAGCCCACGGTCATGATGAAGGGGTGACCTGGGGAGTCAGGGTGAGGTCAGAGGGGCTTGGCCCCAGCAAAGAAGACCTGATGCTCACTGAGAGCGCTACCCGAAGGCCTGGACACATGCTGATTTGTATATTTTCACAGCAGCCCTACAACACAGGTGCCCATCGTTCAGGAGAAGAAACTGAGGCTCAGAGAGAGTAAATGACTTCCTTGGGGTCTCTCATGACAATAGTCTATGTTTACTGAGTGGTTTATCAGAGCCCAGAGGAGAGAGAGAGAGAGAATGTGTGTGTATGTGTGTGTCTGTTGTGTCAGGGGAGGGGGTGTTCATTCAAGACTTCTGGGTCAGGATTGAGAAGGTTGAAGGTTAGCAAGGTGGAGGGGGGTGCTGGGAGGATCCAGGTGGCATCCAAGATTGGGGAGGATGCTGGGTGCAGGAACCAAGGAGAAAGGAGGGCCTCAGGGAGCCAGTTAAAAAAAAAAGGTTGCTGTGAGTCGACTCTGACTCAGGGAGACTCCATGTGTGTGCTAGAGTAGAACTGTGCTCTATAGGATTTTCAGTGGCTGATTTTTTGGAAGTAGATTGCCAGGCCTTTCTTCCAAGGCACTTCTGGGTGGACTCGAACTTCCAACCTTTGATTATCAGGCAAGCACGTTAACAGTTTGCATCACCCAGGGATTAGCGCCTCGGAGTTTCCAAATCATGAAATCTTAGGCTAAAAATGTTTAGAATCTCAGACTATGAGAGGGTCAGGATGATGAGACTTGAAAGGAGACCCTTTTATTTCCCAGATGGGGACCCAGAGGCCTGGAGAGAGAGAGACTCTCTCCTCAATCACAAGATGAGCAAGAGGTGAAGACGGGACTAGAACCTTGTCTCCAACCACCACTTCCAGTCTCCCTGTGGGGTGTCCTTCGAGAAAGAACCACAACACTAATAACGTTGTTGGGTGCTGTTGAGTCGACTCCAACTTAAAGCGACCCGATAGGACAGAGTAGAACTGCTCCATAGGGTTTCCAAGGCTGTAATCTTTACCGAAGCAAATTGCCAGGTCTTTTCTCCCCTGGAGCAGCTGGTGGGTTTGAACCGCCGACTTTTCAGTTAGCAGCCGAGTGCTTAACCACTGCACCAGCAGAGCTCCCTCACACTAATAATACCCCCTGTCATATTCTGAGTGCTCACTGTGTGCCAGACACTGCTGGAAGCCCTGGACACACACTGACTCGTATATTTTCACAACAGCCCTACAACATGGATGCCCATTTTTCAGCTGAGAAAACCGAGGCGCAGAGAGATTAAATGACTTCCTCGAGGTCTCACATTATAACTGTGTACATTTACTGAGTGGTTTACCATGTGCCAGGCACTGTCCCAAGCCCTCAAACAGCCCCATGAGGATGGTCCCCATTTTACAGATGAGAAAACCAAGGCCCAGGGAGGTAGGATTGGTGCCTAGAATTGATGCTACAGTGGGTCTGAAGGCATCACCCGGAGGCTTACCTGGGTTGTCCACACCCGTCTGGATGACATCGTCCAGGGTAAAGCCCGATGGCGTCTCCTTGTCCCTCAGCTTCTTGTAGACGTCGAGGGTCAGCACCTTGGCCATGTGGTTGTTGTGTTCGCTGAGGTCCGGGTACTCCTCCTCGGCCTTGTAGTTCAGCTTGAACTTGTTGTGGGTGTTGCCGAACGGCATGGTGGCGGTGGGCAGGCCTGGTGGGCAGGGGAGGAATGGAAGATTAGCCGACACCCAGCAGAGGCCAGGAAGGGAACAGAGCAAGGCTTCGGGGGCAGGCAGGCCCAAGGACAAAGCTTGACTCTTGTGCTGTGTGACTTGGAGTAAGTGGGGTTCCCTCTCTGAGCCTTTGAATCTTGGCAAGAGGCATCAGAAAATCTTGAGTTAGGATCTCGGCTCTGCCACAACCTGGCTAGTGGACCCTGGCCTATAATTTTGCTAGAGACTCAGTTCCTCCAGCTGGAAAATCAGTGGGAAAACCCCTGGGCTGGAGTAGTACTGTGGTATGGTGAAGAGTGTGAGTTCTGGAAGCAGACAGCCTGGGTTTGAATCCCAGCTCTGCCGTTTAAAACTAGCCGTGTGACCTTGGGCAAATTACTCAACCTCTCTGCACTTCAGCTTTGTTGTTGTTTGTTGAGTGCCTTCAGATCGACTCCAACTCACAGCGACCTTACATACAACAGAACAAAACATTGCCCGGGCACAACGTAAAGAGTGTAATCAATGTCACTGAATTGTACGTGTAGAAAAACTGTTCAATTAGTGTATGTTTTGCTGAGTATATCCTCAACAGCAACAACAAAATAAATAAAAAACAAACGTTGCCCCGTCCCGCTCCATTCTTCCAGCACTATAGCGGACAACGTTCTGTTGTGATCCATAAGGTTTTCACTGGCTAATTTTTGGAAGCAGATCACCAGGCCTTTCTTCCTAGTCTGTCTTAGTCTGGAAGCTCTGCTGAAACCTGTCCACCATGGGTGACCTTGTTGGTATTTGAAATACCAGTGGCACAGCTTCCAGCAGCACAGCCACACGCAAGCCCCCACCGTGCTACAAGCTAACTGATGGGTGCGCTTCAGCTTACTCATCTGTAAAATGAGGATCGTAACAGCACCCACCTCATGGGGGTGTTGTGAGAACTACATGAATTAATGCATGGGAAGCACTTGGAACAGGGCCTGGCACACAATAAGCATTTTACTTATTATTGTTGTTGTTAGTTTAAGTCTGTGAGAGGAGCTGGTGCCCTGGTGGAAGTGAGGGCATTGCTGGGAATGCGTGTGTGAGCAGAGGAAGGACATTCTCTCCCCAAAGATTCTTCGATGCTCAGTGAAGGAACGAGGGCGGGGGGGAGGGAGGGCTGGTGGCTGTCCCCGCCTGTGCCTGCCGATGACACCCTTGCCTGCTGACAGGAGCCGGTTGGAAAGAAAAGCTCAGTCTCTGGTGTCATCAGAGCTGGATCCAAATCCCACCTATGCCATTTCCCTGCTGTGTGACCCCAGACTAGTGGCTCTGCCTCTCTGAGCCTCTGTCTCCTGTGATCTCAGCCATCCCCATGGGGTGGCCAGGAGGATTCTTCCAGCTCGGTCATATGGGGCTGAGCACAGGCCCTGGCGTGGAGTAGGTGGCCAGTACCCAGCTAGGGGGCTGCTATTATTGTTATTATTACTTAGTCACCAGCCCCAGAAAGGAGGGGAGACCCTCAAGCAGCAGTGGCAGGGCTGGGACACCCACACCCAACTCCAGGGACGGGGAGCAGGTGGGATTGTAGGAAGGACGTGGGGACCAGGAGACCTGAGGGTGGAGGCACCAGGCCAGAGGGTGGGGATGGGGACCCACAAAAGACCTTTGGAGTTGCTGCCCAGGGTAGGGGTTATTTTTAGAGTCTGGCAGGCTCCTTGCCTCTCAGCTGGTGCCCCCTCCGCCCCCACATTCCAGGGGCTTGGCTTGCACCAAGTCACCAGGCCGGAGACAGGTGGGCCAGGGTGGCTGGGAGGACACACAACCAGGCCTTGGGGCTCAAGGACATCTCAGGCTCCCAGCCCAGAGCCCCTCCCCTTCAGAAGGTGTCCCCACCCCATCCCTGCCAGGGACACCCTCTGGACAGGGCACTGAGGCCAGGTGGGTGACCCCAAGAGACACAAGCAGACACAGCCTCAGAGCCACACACACAACATCATAGCCAAGGACAGTCACTCACCATGGACACCCCAAGTCACACTGTGAAGAGTCACACGGTCACACCTCCAGGCACAGGGATACACCCAGAATACAGGCAGCCATGCAGGACCCACGGAAAGGCAGACACAAGGGCACAGAGACACAACAAGGACACACACGGCTGCAAACGCAAAGACACTGCCACACCTGTTCTTGCAGATCACACAGGCGACACAGAGATGCCCCACAAGGCTTGTGGCATCCACTCCTGATGACAAACCCTAACAGACTCCTGCAGGAGGTGACAGTTGGCAGCTGTCAAAACCCCTTTCTTCCTCGCGATCCTGTCCCCCAAACCTACGCCACAGAGACACAAGTCACAACAGGGGGTTAGGTGAGCGCCCAGGTGGAGGGGACACCCAGACACACAAGGTCACTTTCTACACTCAGACCACGTTGTGGACAAGAGGACAGGCGGCGGTGGACAAAAGAGGCCTCTTTAGCTTGGCCTCTAGCGCCCATGGGGCCCCCACTCTGGACCCCACCCTGACTCCCACCCCGACTCCCACCCCGGTGATACCTGGCTGGGCTGTGCTGAAGGGGCTGTCTGTATCCTCTGCGGCGACACTGACCCAAAGGCAGGACCTGCAGCCCCGGCCTTATATAGGGGGGTCCGGGCTGTGCTATTGGCTGGGAGGGGCTGCCCCCAGGGAGGAGGCTGCAGGGCAGCTGAGGCTCTCAGCTCCCTGCCTGGGCACCGTGCCCACCTTGAACCCAGGCATCCTTTGCACCCAGCCCTATGGCCTTGTATGGGCCGCCCCAAGGGCCGGCTCAGCTCCCTCCTCTAGCTGATCCTCCCACCAAGTGCTGAGTCGGGCTGGCGGGGACAGCTGGCCCCCCGCCGGGAACATGGATGGCGATAGGGCACGTAGAAGCCACCCTCCCCTGGGCCCCGGGCCTGCCACTCTGAGCTCCACTAGCCCTGGGCCAAGGCCAGTCTTCAGCCCCTTCCTCTGCCCCTCTCTGCAGCCCCTAAACCCATTGGCCCAGGCAAGCGTTAGATACTGAGCCCTCATCAACCGCTTAGAATCAGCGCCTGCACCATGTTACAAAACCCTGCAGCAATGACCTCAGGAGGCCCGGACCCGTCTTGCAGAGAAAGAAACAAATTCTGAGAGGTCGTGTGGCTTGCCCGCTGCCACTCAGCTAGGGAGAGTTTTCCACCAAAGCCGGGACTGAAACCCAGGGCCATCTGATCCCCGAGACCTGTGCTTACATGTTGCTTCCTAGTGGATGTCGGAGTGAGAGGGAAACTGAGGCACGCTGAGTAGAGGAGATTCAAACTCAGGGCCTTCCCCACTGCCCTCATCCTGGGAGATTTCGGTCATTAAGACGCAGCCGAGGGGACAGGAGAGGCTCCGCGGGTCAGGAAGGGAGTTATTTTTAGAGCACGCTTCTCTGTCTCCTCTGCGAAGGCCGAGCCCCCGAGGCGCTAGGATGGGGTGGCGTGGAGGGGGGCAGGTGTTGGGGGGGGTCGCCACGTGTCCTGGTTAATTATAACCGGGCGGCTCGGGCGTCCCGCACGTTGCCTCCTTACAAGGGCAGCCGCGGCCCCGGGAAGCGGCTTCCACCCCCGGGAAGGGGGCGGGGCGGCAACGCGGTTCAGAGGGCCAGCGCCGGACTCGCGCAGACCGGGCGTCGCGGGAGCGCTCGGCGCCTCGACTGTGAGCCAAGGGTCGCAAGGACTGGGGAGGGGATTCTGTGGAAGATGGGGGTTGTGGGGCATAGAGGAAGCTTGTTCCTCCACCTGGGAGGCACCGGGATTGCAAGACTGGAGGAGCCGCCTCCTCCAGGAAACGCTCAGGATTGCAACGGAGAACAGCGTGTTGCTTCCCCTCCAAAGGACTCCACCTTTTCTGATGTTTCCTAGGTCTCCCCCATTTCTTCCCAGGCGGATGAAGACTGGCTTAGGGCAAGGTGGCCTCCCTGCCTTTTCCAGATACCTGGTTTGGGGTTGGTGGATGGAGGGCCCCAGCCCCTGACCCCTCCACCTCAAGGTCACGTTGGGAAAGGTCTAGTTCCCTGTTAGGGAAACTGAGGCCCAGAGACCTTAAAAAAGAAAAGAAAAGAAAACCGGCCCAAAATCTTTATGCGTTTATCATTTCAGCGATTATTTATTGAACACTTACTGGGGACATTCCCTGAGTGGTACAAATGGTTAATGTGTTCAGCTGCTAACCAAAAGATTGGAAGTTTCAGTCCACCCAGAGGTGCATCGGAAGAAAGGCCTGGAGATCTGAAAAATCAGCCACTGAAAACCCTACAGAGCACAGTTCTACTCTGACGCATGTGGGGTCGCCAGGAGTCAGGTCGCCAGGAGTTGGGGACAGCTCTACGGCAACTGGTGTGTATGTGTGTACTGGGGACACAGCAGCAACTAAAGAAAACTCCTGCCCTCACGGAGGGGATGTTTTAGTCACAGTGAACAAGTATATATTTACTGTAATATCAGGGGCCAAGAAGGGCTTTGAAGGAAAATAAGAGAGGGTAATGGGATGAGAGTGATGGTGCCGCAGCGGCTATTTTAGAAAGGGAGGTCAGGGCAGGCTTCTCTGAGGAGGTGACATCTGAGCAGAGATTGGAGGGAAAGCAGGGAGCTGGAGGCAAAGTGTCGTGTGCGGGGGTGGGGTGGGGGGAGGGACAGTAGGTACAAAGGCCCTGAGGTGGAAGGCCGCTGGCATGCCTGAGAGACAGTGAAGAATCAGGTGGTTGGAGCGGATGAGACAGAGGGGAGAGTGGGAGGAAGACGATGAGGTTGAACAGGGGTCAGGAACAGACCCATAGGACCCTGCGGGCTATGCGGAGTTCAGATTCCACCGTGCATAGGATGGGAGCCACTGAGGGTTGTGAGCCGAGGAGACACCTGAGCCCCCTGAGCCTCGGATAACCCTGTGTGGGAGCATTTAACAGTCATTTTGGGCACACAGCCATCAGAAGCCGTTTCTATGTTTGGAGAATTCCCCACCCTATGACCGCCTCCTTTGGAGAAACGGAGAACGCCAGAAACTCGGTTTCCCGGAATCCCTTGCGGCAGGAGTTCAGTCACGTGACCTGAGCTGAGCCAATCAGACGCACCAGCAGGACCCTACGCTGTGAGCGCTACCTGCTTTATCTTGTTTGAGTTGGAGTTTGGGAGTATCATGAATTGTGAATCGTGGTCCGTGATCCCCATCATATATCTTCATCCCGCCCACCCAGAGCCAGTCTCCAAGGCCTGCCTGTCCGCCATTTCGCTCCCCACGGCCCAACCTGGCTCAGGCCCCTCGTCCTCCCCTCCCCCACAGCTCCTCCTCAGTCTTGCACACTCCCGTCCACCCGCTACCGACCTGTCCCTCACCTGCTCAGAACCTGCCACAGCTCCCCAGTGCCCTCAGGGTAAATGAGTATTTGCTGACTAAGTAAACAATACAGTGAAACCTGTGAGAGCTGGAATTCAACGGGGCTGCCTTGTTTTCCCGAGTCTCGCCAGTTTTCCGCTTTTGACAGGGTGCAGTCTTACCACTTTTCTATCGCTCTCTGTTAGTGGAAAATACTTGCGTTTTCCTTCTCTGACAGGTTTCAGCCTTACACAGGTTCCGGCTTTCGCAGGTTTTACTGTAATAGCTGTATCCATCAATTGCAGGCGTCAGAAACTCTTCTACCCAGCTTAAGCAGATGGGGATTTACTACCGGGTATTAGATACTTACAAAATATTGGAAGGGCTGAAGGAGAGGGTTCGAGGCTGGGCCTCCAGGAACACTTCTCGCTCCCAGAACCACGCTCCCTCTGGAAACTCTCATGTTTAGCTTTCCAGCTTCTTCATCGACAGGAGGGTACCTAGAAGGATGTTGGCATGAATGTTGAGTGGCCACTCCACAGGCTCCTCCACCTTCCTTTTTATCAAGCACTTCCTATATGTCAAGCCCTGTGCTGAGTGCTTTTCGTACATTAACTCATATAACCTTCCCAACAAGAAGGCTCAGAGAGGTTAAGTGACTTACCCAAGGGCACACATCTGGGAAGGGGTAGAGCTGGGAGTCAAATTGGCACAGGGCTACTGAGTGTGGGTTCAGGCCTTAGTGAAAAAAAAAAAAATTGCGGGCTTCCCAGAAAGGTCATAGGCTATACTGTCAGCTCAGGGTTGCTTTCCAGGTCATCAGGTCCTGGTCATGGCCAGGATGGGGAGAGGGCTTAGGGTAGTGGAAGGGGAGGCCATTACAGGAGTAGTGGGCCACGGCAGTGGAGTGCTGCCCTCCCAGAGTCTCCCGTCCCCAGGGGAGGGATGGGAAGAAGGAACATCCTAGGAAAGAGAGGATTTGGGCAAAGGTCTGCTCTGCAATGCATGATGCCATATGGTTCAGGAAGACAAGTTGTAAATCAAGGTCAGCCCCAGACCTGGGGAGTTGAGGGCCTGCCCACTCCTCCTTCTTGTCCCCCAAGAGCAAAGCTAGGCCTGCCACAGCCCTGTAAACTGCTGAACAGAGTTGTGCCCAATATGAGGAGGGTGGCAAGCCAATAAAATAAAGTCTTTCATGACTGCCCCTCCCCAGTCCCTCCCAATCAGTTTCGCTATACATTTTCCTCTAGGTGCTGCTTTAGATGCACCCCACCAACTGTTTTTTTGTTTGCTTGTTTGTTTACACTCAGTTATCATTTCAATTTTATTCTTTACATTAGAAATGCTACATCTGAGTAAATTTGGGATGTTTGGATGGCCATATTTATTATTTCTTGAATTTATTTTTAAATTTATGTATAACTTATAGTCAGTGAAGTGCCCTAATCTTAAGATTGATGAACTTTTATATATGTGTACACTTGAGTAACCACCACCAAAATCAAGACATAGGTCTTCCAGCACCCCTAAAAGCTCTCATTCCCCCTTTCAGTTGATGTCCCCCCTCCCCTCCATGGTAACCACTATCCTGAACTCTGACACCAATTATTGAATTATTTTGCATATTCTATTATTGGTATCATTCAATTATTGACATTGTTGCATATAACAATCGTTGAATTTGATATATAACTAGAATCACACAGAATGTCCTGTCTCGTGTCTGATTTCCTGTTCTCAACATTATGTCTCTTGAGTTTCAATCATATTGTTGCATGTAGCAATAGATTGCTCTTTAACAGATATGTTATATAGTAGTTTCATTATAGATTTGTTCTAAATATTTTCTAAGTTCTGTTATGATTTCTTCTTTGTCCTAAGAATGACTTTTTTTAAAGAGTATTTTTATTAATGATAAACAATGAGACATTCACTGATGGAATACTATGCAACTGTTAAAAAGAATAAAGTTAATCCATATATATATACTGCAAGGCATTGGTGGTTCAGTGGTAAAATTCTCGTCTTCCATGCAGGAGACCTGGGTTCGATTCCTGGCCAACGCACTTCACATGCAGCCACCACCTGTCTGTCAGTGGAGGCTTGCATGTTGCTATGATGCTGAACATGTTTCAGCAGTGCTTCCAGACTAAGATGGACTAGGAAGAAAAGCCTGGTGATCTACATCTGAAAATCAGCCAGTGAAAACCCTGTGGATCACAATGGTCCAATCTGTAACCAATCATATGGATGACGCAGGACTGGGCAGCATTTAGTTCCATTATTCATGTGGTTGCCATGAGTCAGGGGCCGACTTGACAGCAGCTAACAACAACAATATATACTGCTTTGGAATGATTGCCAAGATATATTGCTAAATAAAAAGAAAAAAGATACAGCTATTGCCAAATTGGCATTCAACAGTGTGGATCATAACAAATGATGGATAACATTGTGAAGAATGGGAACTCCAGAACACTTAACTGTGCTCTCTAGAAACCTGTACATAGATCAAGAGGCAGTCGTTCAGACAGAACAAGGAGCTACTGTATGGTTTAAAGTCAGGAAAGGTGTGTGTCAGGGTTGTATCCTTTCACCATATTTAGTCAATCTGTATGCTGAGCAAATAATCCGAGAAGCTGGACTGTATGAAGAAGAAGGTGCCATCAGGATTGGAGGAAGACTCATTAACAACCTGCATTATGAAGATGACACAACCTTGCTTGCTGAAAGTGAAGAGGACTTGAAGCACTTACCTTTGAAGATCAAAGATTACAGCCTTCAGTATGGCTTACACCTCAACATAAAGAAAACAAAAATCTTCACAACTGGACCAATAAGCAACATCATGATAAACGGAGAAAAGATTGACGTTGTCAGGGATTTCATTTTACCTGGATCCACAATCAAGAAATCAAAAGGCGCATTGCATCGGGCAAATCTGCTGCAAAAGACCTCTCTAAAGTGTTAAAAAGCAATGATGTCACCTTGAAGACTAAGGTATGCCTGACCCAAGCCATGGTGTTTTCAATGGCTTCATATGGCTGCGAAAACTGGACAGAGAATAAGGAAGACCAAAGAAGAATTGATGCATTTGAATTATGGTGTTGGTAAAGAATAGAGAATATACTATGTGCTGCCAGAAAAATGAACGAATCTGTCTTGGAAGAGGTACAACCGGAATGCTCCTTAGAAGCAAGGATGGCAAAACTATGTCTCACATAATTTGTACATGTTATCAGGAGGGATCAGTCCCTGGAGAAGGACATCATGCTTGGTAGAAGGTCAGCGAAAAAGAGGAAGACCGTCAGTGAGATGGATTGACACAGTGGGTGCAACAGCAGGCTCCAGCATAACAACCATCATGAGGATGGCACAGGACCTGGCAGTGTTTCATTCTGTTGTACATAGGGTCGCTATGAGTTGGAACTGACTCAACGGCACCTAACAAAAACAACATTGCCATAAACTGTGAAACACACTACTCTAAAATTCAGTGGCTTTAGAATAAACCAAAAAAACCCATTGCTGTCAAGTCTATCCTGACTCATAGCAACCCTATAGGGCAAGAGTAGAGCTGCCCCATAGTGTTTCCAAAGAGCAGCTGGTGGATTCGAACTGCCAACCTTTTGGTTAGCAGCAGAGCTCTTAACCACTGCGCCACCAGGGCTCCCACTTTAAAACAGTAACCTTTTATTCTTATGATGTGGAGTTGGCTGAGGGTTGGCTGATCTGGGCTGGGCCCAGCCGGGATGCTCTACTCCATGTGTGGACATTGTGGGTATGGGCTGAAGGGGGAACAGCCACTTGGAGGAAGCTCTTTCCATAGTGATGCCAGGGCACAAAAGGAAATGTGTGAGGCCACTAAGCCCTAAGCTCGGAAATGGCACAACTGTCACATGGCCAAGGCCAAAGTCAAGACCAATCATTCAGTCTACCTCCATGGATAGCATTTTTTCTTGTTGTTGTTGTTGCCTTTTTCTTAAATGAGCACACACACTCATACAGCCACACACAGTCCTATCCATGGAACATCTCTGGAAGGCTACATTAGAAACCTGTCATCATGTTTGCTTCTGGGGAGGACACATAGGGATCAAGGAGAGACAAAGACCTCCTGTGAATGCTGTATTCTTATATTCTGTGTTCTCTGTGAATATTTTTTTTTCTGACAGTGCACACACCAAAACATTTGCCAACACAAAGTCCACATTTACAATTCAATGACCTGGATTACATTTTTCATGTTGTGCCACCGTTCTCGCTATCCTTTTCCAACAGTGGTGGAATATCACCACCATTAACATAAACTTAATGCCCCCCAAACAGAAACTTCCCCTTTTCCCCTCCCTTCCGCCCCTGGTAACTGCTAATAATCTCTAGTTTCTGTGTATTTGCTTATCTCATATAAGTGAGATCATACAGTATCTGTCCTCTTGCAACAGACTTATTTCGCTCAGCGTGATGTTTTCAAGGTTCAGCGATGTCGTGCATGCACCAGGACTTCATCACTCTTTAGGGCTGCATGATATGCCATTGTGTGGATGGACCATATTTTGTTTATCCATTCATCTGTGGATAGACATTTTGGTTATTTCCACCTTTTGGCTATTGTGAGAAGTGCTGCAATGAACGGGTGCATACGGGTTTCTGTTTGCGTTCCTGCCTTCACTTCTTCTGAGTATATATTTAGGAATGGGATTGCTGGGTCATATGGTAATTCTACGGTCAACTTTTCGAGGAACCACCAAACTGTTTTCCGCAGTAGCTGCACAATTTTACATTCCCACCAGCAATGGATGAGGGTTAATCTTCAAATTAAAGAAAAAAAGATAGAGCTTTTTAAAAACTATGGCCAAGAGGTGAAAATAGAAAGACCCACCCCAACCATCCATTCTCCTGAGATAGCAAACAGGTCTTAAGGGATAGCATGGGGTTATTTATCGAGTGCCTTCTTGGCTGTGATCTTGGGCAAGCGATTTCTCCTCTCCGTGCCTCAGTTTCCCTGTCTTTAAATGAGGCTGATAATTGTCCCTGTCTCAGGGGGCAGTTGTATGGATTCAATGGCTCTGCTATTCCTTGGCTGTGTGACCTTGGACATGTCGCTTAATGTCTCTGTGCCACATCTTCTTCACCTTTGGAATGAGGATAATCATAGCACCTACCTTGTAGGGTTCGTGTGAGGATTAACGGAGTTCATCTGCGTACAGGGCTTGGCACAGGGCGTGCCTCGAGTAAGAACTCAGAAACGCCAGTCATCGGTGTGGTGCAAAGGTGCTTGGCCAGGAGAAACAGTCACCTTAGCTAGCACTCAGCTAACACCCACAGTGCTGAGCACAATCATCCCCATTTTACAGATGAGGAAAAGAGGGCTCAGAAAGAGGTCATGGCTTGCCCTAGGTCACATGGAAAGGAAATGGCAAGACCAGGATTTGAACTCAGATCTACCTATTCCAACTCCCTCCACGTCCTAGGCTTTTTTTTTTTTTAATTTTTATTGTGTTTTCCGTGAAGATTTACACAGCGGTTTAGGTTCCTATTAAACAATTTCTACACAAATTGCTCACCAACATTGGTTACATTCTCTGCAATGCATGAACAGTCTCATGACTTCCATTCTGACTGTTCCATTTTTAAATCTTTTTTTAAATTGTACTTTAGATGAAGGTTTACAGAACAAACTAGCTTCTCATTAAACAATTAGTGCATATATTGTTTTGTGACATTGGTTGCCAACCCCATGATATGTCAACACTCTCCCTTTTTGACCGTGGGTTCCCCATTACTAACTTTCCTGTCCCCTCCTGCCTTCTCGTCCTTGCCACTGGGCTGGTGTGCCCATTTAGTCTCGTTTTGTTTTATGGGCCTGTCTAATCTTTGGCTGAAGGGTGAACCTCAGGAATGACTTCAGTACTGGGTTTAAAGGGTATCCGGGGGCCCTACTCTCGGGGTTTCTCCAGTCTCTGTCAGACCAGTAAGTCTGGTCTTTTTTTTTTTTGTGAGTTACAATTCTGTTCCAAATTTTTCTCCAGCTCTGTCCGGGCCCCTCTAGTGATCCCTGTCAGAGCAGTCAGTGGTGGTAGCTGGGCACCATCTCGTTGTGCTGGACTCAGTCTGATGGAGGCTATGATAGTTGTGGTTGATTAGTCCTTTGGACTAGTCTTTCCCTGTGTCTTTGGTTTTCTTCAGTCCCCCTTGCTCAGATGAGGTGGGACCAGTGGAGTATCTTAGATGGCCACTCACAGGCTTTTAAGACCCCAGACGCTACTCACCAAAGTAAACGTAGAACACTTTCTTTATAAACTATGTTATGCCAATTGAGCTAGATGTTCCTGGAGACCATGGTCCCCACTGGCTGTTCCATTTCCTTTCATCTAGATTCCCTGCCACCTTACTTTCTCATCTTGGTTTTAAAGTAATTGTTGACTGGTTGGTTGGTCTCATATAGGTGTTTTTTTTTTTTTTTTTAAGGAGCATTTCCAGGTGAAAATTGCATTATTTTTTGAGCCAATTTGTTATTTAGCTACAAGGTGACCTCAGGGGTTAGTTTCAGTTTAAGCCCTGGGGTATCTCAGGGCAATAGTTTAGGGGACTCTTAACCAGTCCAGCAGGTCTGAGTTTTTTGTTTTGTATTTTTAGGAATTTGAGGCTCAGCTCCACATTTTTCTCCCATTCTATCAGGGTCCATCTATTGTGGCCCTGACTAGGGCAGTTGGTAGTGGTAGCTGGGCACCGTCTAGTTCTTCTGGTCTCAGGGTAGATGAGGCCGTGGTTCATGTAGATTATTTGTCCTGTAGACTAGTTTCTTCTTTAAGTCTTTGGTTTCCTTCTTTCTCTTGCTCCAGAGGAGAAGAGACCAATAGTTATATCTTAGATGGTGTGCTAGGCTTTTTGCAGAAATTACTCATTAATCCTCACAACAGCCTGACAAAGTAGGTTACAGATGGGGAACCTGAGGCCCAGAGAGGTTAGTTCCTGGCTCAGGGTCACACAGCTATTGAATGGCCGAGCTGGAATTTGCACCTGGCCTCCTGCCTCCTGTCCCGCTGCACTGCCTGGTGGCAAGTCTGTGGCAGATCCGGTGTCCTGAGGTCAAAACGATGGGGGAGGGGCTCAGCTGCCCCGTTCAACCCTGCTCCCTAGACGTGCCTGGAGGAGTTAGAGAGAGAGCATTTGATTTTCTTTTCTATCATTCAGTCAACACTCATTCTCCCTAGTTGCTTCTCTGTGCTTAGCCTGTGCTGGGTGATGCTGGGACACAGCGTGACTCAGACCTTGTCTTCCTCTCCTGGGACTCACAGTCCAGTGGGGGAGACAGACCTGTCTCGAGACTGTGACGATCTGGAGTGGGTGGGGCTGGGATGGAGGAGTCTAGGAGGCTGCAGGAACCCTGAGGGGGCGCCAGACTCAGCCTGACGAGAGGGGGCGGTGAGTGTCTGGGAGGAGGGGACATCTGCCCTGGGACTTGGGAGACAGGGAGCAGGGGCGGGTCAACTGCAGCTGTGAGGGAGGAGAAGCCTTGGTGGCGCAGTGGTCAAGAGCTCAGCTGCTAACCATAAAGGTCAACAGTTTGAATCCACCAGCCGCTCCTTGGAAGCCCTATGGGGCAGTTCTACTCTGTCCTGTAGGATCCCTTTGAGTAGACTCGACGGCAACGGGTTTATTTTTTTGGTTTTGGTGAGAGAGGATGCAGAGCTGCGCTGGAGTCTGGACCTGGTCCACAGGCCCCTAGCGACCTCTGCTGGAAGTATTGTCTAATGCAGTGATCCGCGTAACGCAGGAGTTTGGAAAAGCTTGCATAGAACCGAGTTCTGCGATGTTCGAGTCGTGTATGCCCAGTTTTGACCATTTTACGATTCTAGGACTTGATCCTTCAGTCACTCAACCAATATTTATTGAGCGCCTACCATGAGCCAGGCTGCGTTCTAGTGCTAAAGACACAGCGCTGGCAATACAGAGCCTTGTTCTCAGGACATTCTAGTGGAGAAAAAGGAATCAAGAATATAATATTATTCAGTCATTAGCTAACATTTACTAAGCGCTTCCTATGTTCCAGGCCCTGATAAAAGTACGGTTCATACACCAACTCATTCAATCCTTGCAATAACCCTTTGACTATGCCCATTTTACAGATTAGGAAACTGAGGCACAGAGACGTTGAATTACTTGCTTAAGGCCTGCACAGCCAGTAAGTATTGGAATCAGAATTTGAATCCAGAGCCCACATTCTTAGCCATCCCATTACCTTGCTTCTCTAATAATGTCATATAAGAGAGACTCTGGGTGGTACAAACGATTAGGCAAGCGCTAGCCTTCTAGCCGAAAGGTTGGCCGTTCAAACCTACCCAGAGGCACCTTGGAAAATAGGCCTGGCAGTCTGCTTCCGAAAGGTCACAGCCTTGAAAACCCTATGGAGCAGTTCTACTCTGCACACCTGGGGTCTCCATGAGTCGGAATCAACTCCACGGCAACTAACTTGTTGTTAGGTGCGGTCCAGTTGATTCAGACTCAGCAATCCCATGTGACAGCGTAAAACTGCCCCTTAGGGTTTTCTTGGCTGTAATCTTTACCAGAGCAGATTGCCAGATTAATATAATATAAAATTAATGTAATACGTAATGTGATATAATAACGTAATATAATTGTAATGTGATATAATATGTAATATAAAATCATTTTTAGACCCTGAAATATTTGCTGAACAAAATCAAGCAGGGAAATGAGCTAGCATCTTGATGGAGGGTGTAATTTAGATGGAGTGGTCAGGGAAGGCATCTCGGAGGAGGCGGCCTTTGGAAACAGCCCTGACGACGATGGAATCTGTAACTTCGAAGGTCTGTAGGAAGAGAGAACCAAGCTCTGCGGCTGGCACAGAAAGAGGGCTATCATTTTTGGGATCCAACGTTTCCAAGATTCGAGCTCCGCTGCGACCCTCGTTTCCAGGCCTCCAGCGGCTGGAATCATCCTCAGATTCGACGGGCCCTAGAGACCCCCGGCTCTGCAGCGGAGGTTCTCCGGCTCCAACCCCGGAGCCGCTGGAAACTTTCCGCGGTGGTGGGCGGGGCCAGCTCACCTGCGGGGGCGGGGCTCCCCCGACGCCCCGCCCCCCGGAGTCACCGCCTGCGGCCCGAGACGCCCGGTGCAGCTCTGAGCCACCGGGCGCGAGGTGGCTGGGGCGCGGCGGAGCGGGTGCCGGAGCTTCAGCGGTCAGGTGGGCGCCGGGGGCGGGTTGGGGGGGCCCAGGGACAGGGTGATGGGGGCGGGAGCCGAGGGAGGAGCCTCGGGCCGGGCGCACCCCTGGGCCCGCTGGCCTGGCCACCGGGACAGGCCTTAGGGCCCCTGGGCGCCCACTTTCCACGCCGGGGTTCCCCCCGGATCTGGGGGCTTCGCTGGGGCCGCGCCCCCTTCCCCGCGCGCAGGTAAACAGGAGCGAGGACGGGGCGGGGCCTGGGGGAGGGGGGAGGAAGGGGGCCCTTGTGACGGGCGCGGGGAGGGAGGGATCCCTGGGTGCGGGGAGCGGGGTGCGCGGGGCTAGGCCGTCGGTCAGGGGTAAGGGTGAGCGATGTGGGGGGCGGGTATGATGGGAACCTCCTCCCTGCCTACCTGCGTGTGTGTGTGTGTGTGTGTGTGTGTGTGTGTGTGTGTGTGTGTGTGTGTGTGTGTGTGTGAGGGATGGTGTGAGAGGCTCTGGTGTGTATGAGTGTGTGTGATGATGTAAGGCTGTGGGTATGGGTGTGAAAGGGAGCTGGACTGTGTGTGTCACCCTGTGAGGGACCCCAGGGCCTGTGTGTGGGACAGCGTCAGCGAGGTGAAAATGTGAGCAACCTTCTGACTGTGTCTGTGCGTAAGTGTGAGTTGGATTGTTTGCAGGACTTTGTGTATGTGATCACGAGGTTGTGTGGCTCTGGCTGACTTTCTGCTTGTGGATGGTGTGCTTGTGGTAGAGCTAGGCTGTGGGACTTTAAGTCGGGACAAAAGATATGACACTTATGAGACCACTAGCGGCTATTTGTTGTGCGTCCCTGCGTGAAGCTGTGTGTATAACAGGGAGCTGAACTGTTTCTAGGCTTATGTGTGTGACCAAGCGTGTGGCTGTGGTTGTCTTTCTGCCTGTGGCATGGTGTGCGCGTGGGACCTGGTGAGTGAGAATGTGCCTGCGGTTGACTCTGTGTGGCAGGTGCGTGTGGCTGTGTGTGACTGTGTCGGGGAGCTGGGACATGTGCTGGGACGTGTGGACCGTGTGGGTGTGAGGCCATGAGTGTGGAGAGGGACTGAGGGAAGTGACCAGGCCCGGCCCGAGCTGCTCTGACTGGCTGGATCTGCAGTGAAAGCTCGCCCGTGGCTGGGTGGGTGGGGCTGGGTGGGCATAGGAGAGTGGGGCTGGGGGAAGGGATGTCCGAGTGATGTGTGCCTGGGATTATCCTCCAGCCGCTCTGTGGGACAAAGCCGGGGTGGGTGACAGGGAAGAAGAGGACGTCTACATCCAGGTTGATGTGTGAGGTGTGACTGTGGATCTCATCCTGTCACTGTGTGGCTCTGCATAGGGGACTGTGCAGATGAAGGGGATCGGCTGCTGTGTGGATGGATGAGTGTGGGAGATGCTGTGTGTTGGGGAGACTGCCTGAGCCATGTGTGACTGTGGGAGGGCTGGGGGTGTCACCCTGACTTACCGTGGTGGTCAGGCTGGCTGAGGTGGTGTGTGACCTTGGGGGAGGTTGTGTCCGATGGCAAAACTGTGTGAATAATGATGGTGGTTGTCGGGATGACTGTCGATTAGCTTGTATGATTGTGAGTTTGACTATGGCTTGTGTGTGAGATGTGGGATTTTATATATATATATACACACAGTAAAACCTGTGAAAGCTGGAACCTGTGTAAGGCAGAAACCTGTCAGAGAAGGAGAACTAAACTATTTTCCACTAGTAGAGACGATAGAAAAGTGGGAAGACTGCACCCTGTCAAATGCAGAAAATTTACGAGACCTGGAAAAAAGGCAGCCCCATCGAGTTCCAGCTCTCACAGGTTTTTCACCGTATATATATACCTCACTCACACACACATACACACATGTACAGATGAATGCTTGGAGTCTCTGGGTGGCGCAGACGGTTAAACTCTCAGCTACTAGTCAAAAGGTTGGTGGTTTGAACCCACCCAGAGGCCCATTGGAAGGCAGGCCTGGCGATCTTCTTCCCAAAGGTCCCAGCCTTGAAAACCCTATGGAGCAGTTCTGCTTTGCACATGTGGGGTTGCTGTGAGTCAGAACTGACTTGACAACAACTAACAACAATATGTGTGTATGTGAAAGAGAGCGAGAGACCGAGGTTGATGTCCATCAAAAGTCTGTGGTACATACAAGGTACAGAATTCCATTCATGCCCTGTCTGTATGTGTCTACCAACCGGTTGCCATTGAGTTGACTCTGGTCATGGCGGCCCATGTGTGTCTGAGCAGAACCGTGCTTCATAGGGTTTTCAATGGCTGATTTTTCTGGAAGAGACCACCAGGCCTTTCTTCCAAGGTGCCCCTGGGTGGACTCAACTGCCAGCCTTTCAGTTAGCAGTCGAGCTCACTAACCCTCTGCACCGCCCAGGGACTCCTGTACATGTCTGAGTGTGCATGACTGTGAGTGTGCTAACAGGTGCTAACCACCTGGGCTGCTCACGGTGGACACAGTGGCTTCAGTGACGTGTACCTGAGAGGATGTGTGTGGAAACCGGGGAACCGCCTTTTCTGGGTGGTCACAGCTCTCTGTGCTGGGGGCATCGCTTCTGGCAGGGTAGCTGAGTCTGAGGACGGGTCATTTGCACAGATGTGTTTGAAGCTCTATGTGTGTGTGTCTGTGGTGTGCGGTGTATAGGTGTGTGAGTGTGTGGCTGTCCAGGCAAGGAGGCGAGGGAGCATTTGAGGAACGGGGTAAGATGGTGACAGGTCCACAGTGAATCCTGGCTGTGTGTGTGTCTGTACAGGAGGCGCTGGAGTGGTCTGCTTGCAGGGCTCTTGAGTGTGAGACTGTATGATGTGGGGACAAGTGTAGGGGTCCAGGGGACAGTCTGAATGTGAGGGATTTGGTTCTATGTTCTGAGGTGAGGGAGATAGGGGGAGGAGACAGAGTTTGTTTCTGTGGGTGCTGGCTGTTATTCCTGAGAGGAGAACGTGCCTTTGCGTTGGATTGTATTTCCAGGAGGGAAGTATATATGTGTGTTTGATTTCTGAGTTAGTATGAGTTAGTATGTCATATTAAGTTATAGTTCTAAAAGGAGAATATGTGTGTATTGCATTGTATTTTTACGGGACTGTGTCGTGTGTGTATGTGTATATGTGGTATTTAGTAGAGGAGAATGCGTGTGTTACATTGTATTTGAAAGAAGAGAAGAAAATGTGTGTCGAGTTGTATTTCTGAGACGAGTGTGTGTATGTGCGTGTTGTGTTGCATTTGAAAGAAAAGAAAGTGTGTACGTGTGTTTGTTGAGTTGCATTTCTGAGAGGGGTGTGTGTGTGTATTGTATTTGAAAGAAGGAAGTGTGCTTGTGTGTGTGCTGAGTTGTGTTTCTGAGAGGAGAGAGAGAGTATGGGTGTGTGTGTGTTGCGTCATATTTGAAAGAAGGGATAGTGTGTGTTACAGGTATTTCTGAGAGGAATGTGTGTGTGTGTGAATTGCATCGTATTTCTGAGTGTGCTTGGGTGTGTTGAGGTGTATTTCTGAGAGAGGAGTGTGTGTGTGTGTGTGTGTGTGTGTGTGTGAGGGTCCCAGAAGCACTACCAGTTAGGTACTTGAACCTGTCACCCACATATATCCACAGGAAGTCCCACATATGGGACACCCACCCATTACGACCTGGGCCTCAGACCTTCAGCTGTCACAGGGCTGGTGTGACATCCACAAGCCACGCCTGCCACATGTGTGTCCCAACACACCCTGGGCCCGCTGGGCCTGTGTGGTGGAGGACAGAGCCCCTACTCCCTTAGGGACCCTCAGCTCCTCAGGCCCTGGGAACCGACATATGGGGTCCCCCACCACACCCCCAACCTAGAGTCTCCTCTGCTTCCAGCACTCTAGCCCCTCGGCCCTGTCCTCCCCACCCCATCCCCAGTTGTCTGACTGGTTCCCAACAAAAAGACAGTGGGAATGAGCTCATGGAGAGCCTGCCGCCTCCACATGCCCCGCCTCACACGCCCAGTGTGTTCCAGTCACACGGCTGGAGTTCTGGGTCAGGGTCTCCCAGGTCCTTGGGGTGGGGAGTGCTGGCCAGGTGAGCTAAGGGCAGGTGTGGGGGCCTTGAGACAGCTGCTTGCCCACTCTTGGTTAGTTACACTTAGTGGGGTTTGGGAAGTTGTCCTCAGGCCGGGCCCTGACAGATAAAGGTGGACTTGGATGTTTCCAAATGAGAGCTGTCCCGGATGGGGAGGGCGTGGTGGCAGGGGACTGGCTGGGACGGGCAGGGCATGGAGGCAGAGGGACAGCTGGGACGGAGAGAGGTTGGGGCAGGGAGGTTCCGCTGGTGGGATGGGTGTGGAGCCCGGGGGGCTGGCCGGGATAGGCAGGCAGGATGGGGAGGCAGGCTGGGATGGGGAAAGCCTGTGATGGTGGGGGAAAGTCCTGCTGGCTGGGATGGGTGTGGAGGCAGGGGCTGGCCTTTCTGGCCTTGACAGTGACTCCCCAATCCCGGCAGCCCTGGGAGCAGCCATGTCGGTGCAGGTGGCGGCCCCCGGCGACGTGGGCTTGGGCCCCGAGCACCTGAGCCCTGAGGAGCTGGTGCGGCAGACGCGGCAGGTGGCGCAGGGGCTGGAGGCGTTGCGAGCTGAGCACCGCGGCCTGGCCGGGCACCTGGCTGAGGCTCTGGTGGGACAGGGCCCGGCGGCCGGCTTGGAGCTGCTGGAAGAAAAGCACCAGGTGGTGAGCCGCTCGCTGGAAGCCATCGAGCTGGGGCTGGGCGAGGCGCAGGTACGGGGCCAGGGCCGGGGGGTCAGGTCTGGGCTGGGTGAGGCGCAGGTACGGTACAGGGCCAGGGCTGGGGGGGTCAGGTCTGGGCTGGGGGAGACGCAGGTGCGGGGGCAGGGCTGGGGGGTCACGTCTGGGGTTGGGGAGGCGCCTGTACAGGGCCAGGGCTGGGGGTTCCGGCCTGGGGTGGAGGAAGCCTAGCTATAGGGGCACTGAAGAGGAGCAGGTCTGGGAGGGGGCCATGTATGGAGGTGGCAGCTCCAAGCCAAAGATGGGGTCACTGGGCAGCATTGGGGGGCGTCTCTATGCCTGACAGGGAAGGTCGCTGGGTGGCACAGTTGGTTTGCGCTCAACTACTAATCCAAGGTTGGCGGTTCGAACCCACCCAGTGGTACCGAAGAAGAAAGGCCTGGTGATGTGCTTCTGTAAAGATTACAGCCAAGAAAACCCTTTGGGGCATTTTTCTTCTGTAATACATGGGGTCGCCATGAGTCAGAATCGACTCAATGGCGATGGGTTTGGTATTTTGGGGTTTTGTGCATGACAGATCTGTGGGTCCTGGGGAGACTTTGGGATTGCATGGGTAGAACATGAAATGTCCCTGAACATGATTTGCGTGCCCGGTGGACGTCGGGGTTCCCTGGGCAGGATCTGACTATGTCCCTGGGGGCCTCTGAGCATCTCTTGAGCCACAACTGGAGGGGTCTCTGCAGAATCTGGGGTAACCTGGATAGAGTTGGGGTGCTCTGGCCTGGTGGGAGGCCCTGGGCTGGGTCAGGCCCCAGCCCTGACCTGTGCCCCCGCCCGGCAGGTACTGCTGGCGCTGTCGGCGCATGTGGGTGCGCTGGAGGCTGAGAAGCAGCGGCTGCGGGCGAACGCCCGGAGGCTGGCCCAGGAGAACACGTGGCTGCGGGAAGAGCTGGAGGAGACACAGCGGCGCCTGCGGGCCAGCGAGGAGGCTGTGGCCCAGCTGGAGGAGGAGAAGAACCACCTCGAGTTCCTGGGGCAGCTGCGGCAGTACGACCCACCCGCGGAGAGCCAGGTGCTGCTTGCTCCCGTGGTCCCTGACCCTCCTGAGAACACCGTGGCCTCCAGCCCTCTGCAGAGCCCCCAGTGCCCCTGACCGTCCAAAGAACCCCCTAGCCCTCCAAAGAACCTCCTGACCCTCCACAGATGTCCCACAGCCCCCCATCGTCTACAGACCTCCTACAGCCCCCCAGACTTCCAAAGAACCCGCTGATCTTCCACAGAACCTCATAGCCCCCAACCCTCTGTAGTGCCCCTTCAGCCTCCCCAAGACTCCCAAAGAACCCCTGACCCTCCAGAGAATTCCACAGCCCCCCAGCCTCTTCAGATCCCCACAGCACCCAGAATTCCAAAGAATCCTTTGACCCTTTACAGAATCCTACAGCCCCAACCCTCTGCAGAGCCCTCCAGCCTCCCCCAGATCCCCACAGCCCCCTATCCTCTACAGAGCCTTAGTCCTTCAAACCCTTACAGAAAACCCTTGACCCTTTGCAGAGCCCCACAGCTCCCAGGTCCACCAGAACCTCTGCAGGTGCCCCCATAACTGCTCTACAAAGCCCCCAGATCCTCCCCAACCCCCAGGAGACTCCCAAGGCTTATGACCACCTTCCTCAGCTCCTGAGATACAGGACCTCCGGTCTCTGAAACTAGCCCCTGCCCCTCCTGATGTCCCACTTTCTGTCCTCCCCACAGCAGCCCCAGTCCCCGCCTGACCGAGACAGCCTGGCCTCGCTCTTCCCCAGTGAGGAAGAGGAGAGGAAAGGTGGGTGTGGGGAGGGCAGAGGCTGGGAGGGAGCTTTGATGGGCTGGGCCCCAGGGCTCTGAGCAGGGGGTGGGGAAGTCAGCAGAATGAAGCAGGAAGCTGGGGGGCTGGGGTGGTAGTGGGAGGGGAGTTTGGAGGCTGGGAGGCCAGGCAGAGGGCCATGGACAGTCTCACAGGACAGGTGGGCAGCCGTGGCCACAGTCCCATGGAGCAGATGGGTGGCTGTTCCACAGTTTTACAGGGCAGGTGAGCCGCCATGGTGTCCAGGGATCCCAAAGGCCAGGCCGGCAGCCATGTTCACATCCCACCGGCCTTGTGGCCTCAGTGCCATGGGCCAGGAGGGTGGCTGTGGCCCTGGGCTCGTGGCCAGGCGTGGCCACAAGCCAGGGCACATCCTACAACTAGGAGGGTGGCTGTGACCCCAGTCTGAGTCAGTGCAGGGCCTCTGTCCCAGGGGCATTCGGGCATCCAGGCATCTGTAGCCACCCCAGTTCTGGGGTGCATGTGTCCCAGGGGTGCATGGGCCGGAGAAGGGAGAGGCCTGCCGTGACTCAGACCTGCGCCCCCAGGTGCCGAGGCGGCAGGGTTGGCAGCGGCACAGCAGGGTGGCTATGAGATCCCAGCCCGCCTCCGGACCCTGCACAACCTCGTGATCCAGTACGCGGGGCAGGGCCGCTACGAGGTGGCGGTGCCGCTGTGCCGCCAGGCGCTGGAGGACCTGGAGCGGAGCTCGGGCCACTGCCACCCGGACGTGGCCACCATGCTCAACATCCTGGCACTGGTGTACCGGTGAGGGTGCCTGTGCGGGGGGCGGGACAGGGAGGATGGAGGCAGCGGCCTGCACTGCCCATGTAGGGCGCTTGTGTGGCGGTGGGGAGGGTATGATGGAAGAGGGAGGGAGGGATCCTGCTGTACAGGGTGGGAACAGAGATCTGGGAGGTAACTGATACCCCTCTGCAGGTCTCCACAGCCCCAGACCCCCAGAGAACTCCCTGACCCTCCACAGATACCCCACAGCACCCCCTACCCTCCACAGACACCCCACAGCACCTCCTACCCTCTACAGATGCCCCACAGCACCCCCTACCCTCCACAGATGCCCCACAGCCCTCCAGCCTCCACAGATGCCCCACAGCACCCCCTCCACAGAT
>NW_004444023.1:180261-208469 GCF_000243295.1 Trichechus manatus latirostris
CCACAGATGCCCCACAGCCCCCACCCCCCCGTGCCAAGAGAGAGGAGTCAGAGCACAGAACAGCGACTCCAATGAGGGGGAAGACACCCGAGCATGGGAGACCTGGGGGGTGCCTAGGGAGGTAGAGACCCAGTGAGAGAGACTGGGGAGGTGGGTGAGACCCTGAAGGGGCCCCCAGATGGTGCCACCCTTGCTTGGTCTGCCGGGATCCACCTCGCCAAGCCTGTCCACCTCTGTGGCCACTCCCCAGGGACCAGAACAAGTACAAGGAGGCCACAGACCTTCTCCACGACGCCCTGCAAATCCGGGAGCAGACCCTGGGCCCTGAGCACCCCGCGGTGAGTGGGGGGCATGGTGAGGGGGGAAGGGCTTTGGGTCAGTACCTTCCCATCTCTGACCTGTGACCTTCCCCCGCAGGTGGCTGCCACCCTCAACAACTTGGCGGTCCTCTACGGGAAGCGCGGGCGCTACCGGGAGGCAGAGCCTCTGTGCCAGCGTGCCCTGGAGATCCGGGAGAAGGTGCCGCCCCTGCCCAGCCCTCGCCAAGCCCTATGTCCCGGGGGCTGACCCCTGAGGCCATGTGATCCTCCCCATTTGATTCTGTAATGTTATTTATTCTCTGGCCCTCACACTGGGAGCCAGATCCTTTGGTGTCCCTATTTATTCCCATGACCTCTGACCTTTTGCACCCCTCACATTTGATAGTGTGAGCCCCCAATTTGAGCTTACATCACCCAGATTCCATGACATACCACCCTTGATGTGTGAACTCCCAGTTTGATCCTCTGACTCCTGGCCCTGTAACCCCTTTAGAACTCACCTCATGCCCCCCACCTGGCTCTGACCTTCCAACTCCTGTGACTGATATAACCCCCAACCTTGATCTACCCCAGTTTGACCCTGTGCCCCATGTCTCTGAACCAGCATGACCTCTGACCTCAGCAGTCCCCCAATTTGATCCTATCATCCTTGGGACCCCCATTATGACTTCTGACATCCTGTGGGCCACCCATCTCCTCTGATCCCCATGACCTGTGATCCTGACCCCCAGGTCCTGGGCGCCGACCACCCAGACGTGGCCAAGCAGCTCAACAACCTGGCGCTGCTTTGCCAGAACCAGGGCAAGTTTGAGGAGGTGGAGCAGCACTACGCCCGGGCCCTGAACATCTATGAGGCCCTGGGTGGGCCCCACGACCTCAACGTGGCCAAGACCAAGAACAACCTGGTGAGGGCCCACCCACCCATCCAACACCCCCCCAGTGTCTCCACCCGCTCACCCTTGCCAGAAACATCCCCTAGGGCCTGTGTGTGGCAGACTTGGACTGGGGGCTAGGACGGGCCTGACCCGAGCGGGTGGGGGATGAGAACTGTGAGGGTGGGATACTGCAGAGGCCAGAAGCCCCCGTGTCTGCTGGGCTCTCGGAGAAGGTGTCCCATAAGATGAGGCTTCGGAGCTGGGCCCAACCGGTGAGGGGTCCGCTCAGCACAGAACAGCTTGTAGAATGTTCTACATGGAAGCGTGAGAAAACACGTAAGTTCTGGGCCACCAGAGAGAGGTTCCAGTGAAAGAGGAAGCTTGAGACATTGGCCGAGACCAGCTGATAGCATCAAATATTTATTGAGCTCGCACCACGCGCTAGGTCCCTTTTTAGCATGTCCCCTGGAGCATCCCATGTATTTCTTACAACCCATCCTATGAGGTAGGAGCTACTGTCACCCCCATTTTGCAGAGGAGGAGACTGAGGCACAGAGAGGTTGAGCCAGTGGCTTAAGGTAGAGCAGGATACAGGCTCAGAGACGGGAAGTTACCTGGCCCAGGTCACCTAGCAAGAAAGTGGTAGGGCCAGGATTCAAACCTACTCAGCCAAAGGGGTGTGAGGGGAGCCTGGGCTGCCTCCCAAGGGCACTGGGGAGCCAGGGCAGGGTGTTGAGCAGGGGAAGGACACAGTCAGGTCTGTATTTGGGAAAGATGTGCCTGGATTCCACGTGGGGGGCTGGAGGGTGTCTTGGAAATTTCTAGATTTGAGCCCAGATCACCCTCCCCCTGCCCTCCCTCCAGGCCTCAGCCTACCTGAAACAGAATAAGTACCAACAAGCAGAAGAACTGTACAAAGAAATCCTCAGCCGGGAGGACCTGCCTGCCCCTCTCGGTGAGCCCCCTGCCCCTCCCCACTCCCAGGAAGCTTCTCAAGCCCCCTCCCCACCTTCATGTCCCCTATCTGTTCCCCAGGAGCCCCCAACACATGCAGAGCTGGAGATGTGGACCAACAGGTGAGGCCGGGCTTTGCTTTGACTCTGTGGTGGAGATGGGATTGGATGGGGGACTGACTGGTATCCCGGCACCCCCCAGGCCCTTCGTCGGAGCAGCTCATTCTCCAAACTCCGGGAGTCCATCCGGCAGGGAAGCAAGAAGCTGGTCTCCCGGCTCCGAGGCGAGGGGATGGCAGGAGCAGCCGGGTGAGTGTTGGATCTGGTCAGCAAAGAGCCCTGACGTCTGCAGAAGCTGCTGCAGCCCCTCCCCCAGCTCAAGAACCTTCCATGGCTCCCATCTCCCACTGTGGCACATATAGATCAAAGCTGGTGTGGAACAGTCTTGGAATTTACTCCTTGCCCACCTGCCCCCTCTCTGCAGGATGAAGAGAGCCATGTCACTCAACATGCTGAATGTGGATGGCCCGAGGGCTGCAGGGACTCAGGTGCGGGTGACAGGGACACCTGGGTCAGGATGGAGGGGGTGGTGGCCATGCTGGTGGGCTGAGATGAGGGAAGGGTTGGGGCAGCCAGGCTAACCTTGGAGCTCAGGGGTGGGAGGCTGATGGTGGAATGGCCAAAGACTGGAGAATGGACAGGTTATACGTAGGGTAGAGGCAGGGGGATGGACAGGTTGGAGTGAGGCTACGTATGGGGACAGGGGAATGAGCAATATGGCCATGTGCTGGCAGTGGGGTGGCCTAGAGGACAGGAGAGTGGATGTGACAGCAGGGGCGTAACCATGGGAACAGAATGGACACAGGGTGGACACAGGGACAGGGGTGAACATGGGGGCAAGGTGTGGCCATGGACGTAGAGGCACAGCCATAGTGGCAGTGGTACAGAAGTGTGTCCTGCCCTCACCCCTCAACCAGCCCTGTGCCCTGTCCCCAGTCCTCCAACCGGCACCTGGGTGAGGCCCCGTGGACCCTCAGTGCCAGCAGCCAGGACCTGAGCCCCCGCTAAGACGATGGGACCACGTTGGCCGCAGTGTCTCAGGAAAAGTGGGGAGGGGGTGGCGGGGAGACCCCCTCCTCATCTCCTCGCTTACTCCTGCCTCTCGGGGCACCCGGGGCATTGGGCTTGCCCACCACCCTCCTCTCCTGCATTAAAAGCTGTCAATTTGTCAACGAAGAACATGCATCTGAAGTTTCCTGCAGGGTCATTTAAGCTCCTCCCCTGAGGTGCCCTGCCAGCCGCTGGGACCCGAGGAAACTCAAGAGGTCACACAGCCCTCCGGCCCCGCACGCTCACAGCTGCTGCGCGATCTGCTCGATCCTGCGCAGCGTCTCCTCCGACTGCAGCTGCTCCAGGCTGAGCAGGGACAGGCCCAGCTGATCCTCCTGGATGGGACAGAACCTGGGGTGTCAGCCTGGGGGGTGGGGTACAGCTGCTGCCCTCTCCCTAACTGCCCTAACAGGGACACGGGCGGTCCAAGACTCGAGGCCCAGCAGTTACAGGAGGTGGCTTGCATGGGGGGCATGGGGCAGAATGTCTGCAACAGGAACCATCCCGTGGAACCCAGTCTATGTCCCTGTAAACAGAAGGCAGCCCCTGGGGAGGGGGCCAGCATCCAGAGGACGGGCATCCAAGCTACAGAGAAGGATCCACTTCTGGGGGCCAGCACAGCACCCCTCCTGCAGAAGGTACACCAACTCCTCATCGCAAATCCTCTCCTCCTGCCTCTTCTTTGGGGCTCCCCACACACCTGCACGCCTACTGCAGCACTCATGTGTCTTTGGCCCTCAAATCTCCCCCTGGTTCTCAGGCCTTACACACAGGTGCACACAGCCTGTCTTTGTGGGAGGCAGGAGGGCAGGCTGTAGGGCTGTGGGGAGAAATTCAAGGGGGCTGCCTGGAGGAGGGAGCAAGTGTGGGGCTGCCTCAGCTCACCCGGTGGAATGGCTGCGCCATCTGCCTCAGGAAGTACTTGGCCACCTGGACGCCCTCATCCACGGTCAGGTTGAGGTTGGCGTCTGTGAGGTGCTCCTGGATCCAGCGGGGCAGCTTCCCCCGCTTGTCCGCCCGGGCAAAGCGCTGTGCACAGGAGGGCGGAGATAGGGGGCGTCAGGGGCAGCCTAGGCCCGCCTCGGCCCCCGTCCCACCTGCCCCATCTGTAAAGCGACTGGGGGAACAGCCTAGTGCTCAGGAGCTGGGTGGGGCGGAGCACCTTGTCGGCAAAGATCATGAGGCCGTAGTCGGTCTTGCCCCTGATGGCCCGGCCCACACACTGGGCCGCGTGCCGCATGGCATCGAAGGTCAGGAAGTCGTTCTCTCGGATCTGGAACTGGTCCCGCAGGTACTCTAGCCGCGCCTGCCGGCGGGGAAGCAGGAGATGGGGATGCCATCTCTCCTCTCCCCATTGCTGCCCCTTCCGCAACTGTACCAGTCCCAAGAGGAGAGCCCTGAGAGAGAACCCTGGGCCCCGGGCGCTGCTCACCTTGAGGATGCGGCTCTGGGTATAGACGTAGGGGACCCCGAACATGATGACGGCCCGCCCATAGTGGTGCACTAGTGGTTAAGGGGAGAGCGAGGGAGGGTTACAAGCGTAGATGGCTGGAGGGGCGACGTCGTGGGCCCCCGGAGCTGATGAGGGGCAGCCAAGTGTGAGAAGACAGTGGGGGTGCCCTAAGGGCCCCCAAGTTCCCGGGGGGGGGGCAGAGGAGGGCCCTGCTCATGCCCAGGTCATAGGTGGGTGGCTCCCTGGGGGAGCAGAGACGGCACAGCCGCAGGAGTTCCAGAAAGCTCCATGCAGGTGGCCGGGGTGGGGAGAGTCTGGCTCACTCACCGAAGTCGATCCCCTCAGACACTTTGCCCCGGGCCACCGAGAGCAGGATGGCCCCACGGCCGTTCTCGCAGGCCTGGGGAGGGGACATGTGTCACTCCTCAGAGCTGCCTCCTTCGGCCTCGCCCCGCACCAGTCTTCTGGCATCCCTCCCCTCCCCTACCCGTGCCCACCTCCTGGTACTTCTCCAGGGCAACACTGGTCTCTGCCCCATCTTGGGTCTCAATAAAGAGCAGCTTGTTCCTCTGGATGTTCTCTAGGATGCCCTGGGAAAGATTCGGGAGGAAAGGGTTTGGGGTTGGCACAAGGCAGCTTGATGGCATGGCCTTCCTGGTTAAACCCAATTCTGCCACAAACTCCCTAGCAACAGGCCATTTTCTGTCTGGGCTTCAACTTGCCCATGTGAGCCATGGGGAGGGAGTAGTGGACCTGTCCAACCTCACTTTTTTGGGGAAGCTTTATGATCCAGATGGGGAACCAATCACCGTGCCCCATCTTCTGGGCAAATGGGGTAGGCATGTCGCCCAAGACGGCCAATCAGGGCATTCCATCTCCCAGCCAGCAATTGGTAAAGAGCCTGACTGTAAGCCAGGCAGAGCCAATCAGAGGCTGCCCTGAGATTTCATATGTGACACTGCAGGGCCTACTACAATGCTGCAGTAATCAAGACAGTGTGGTACTAATGCAAGGAAAGACACACAGACGGTGAAGCAGAACAGAGGGTCCAGAAACATGCACACGTGCGCGGATGGTCACTGTGCAGTGCAGTAGGGAAAGCTCAGTAAATGGTGCTGGAGCAACTGGATGTCCACGTGGGAAAAATGAATCACGATCCCTCCCTCACACCATACCCAAAGATGAATTTGAGGTACCTGAGAAACCTAAACGGGAAAGCTAAAACTACAAAGCTTTTAAACCAAAATGCAGGAGACTGTCTTCAGGACCGTGAGGTAGGTGAAGATTTCTTAAAGAGGATACAAAAGGCACTCAGGAGATGGGGCTCACGGGGCTGGCGGCCGTATTTCCCACTGTGTGGAAACAGCCTGAGGACAAGGCCAATGTCTAGGTCATGGGAGGATGAAGTTCCAGCCCCTGCCCCCCGCATTACCTCATGCTCTCACCTCACCCCAAGTGTTTGCTTTGACCTACCCGAGAGCTGGGGCCGTGGTAAGCTCAGAAGCAGAGAGGACAGAGCAGCCAGTCCCTGCCCACATCCTCCTGGTGGTCCAGTGCTAGCTGTGGTGAGCCATTTCTAGAACGTCCCCTGACCCTGCCCAGAAGGGGCTCTCGCAGACTCTCCAGAGTCTCTATCCAGCCTGACTTCTCTGGAATCTTCCTCAAACAGCACAGCACCCAGCTAGTCTGCTACCCAGTTTCTCCACACCCAACCGTATCTGCTAGAGGGGTAGTTACAGGGGTAACCCCATAAAAAGATGAGAGGGGACAAGGAATCCAGAAAGTGGGGGTGTGGTCGCCTCTCCTGAGGGGTATGCCTTGGAGGGAGGGGCCCACAGAGGCTGCCAATGTCTTCTGAGCCTGACTGGGGGCACGGGCCACAGTGTAGCCACTTATTCCTTAAACTGTTTGTGTCTTATACGCTGTTCTGTCCTGTGAGACACCCCTATTTACAACAGAAAAGGAATGAAATGATGCCACCACACAGAGGAGCAGAGCCCAGAGCTGAGGAGATGGGGGCTTCTGGGGAGTGGGTGGTGGGGTGGGGGGACGCACCTGCTCGTACCAGGAGGCCACGGTGCTCTCCATGTACTGGTAGCTGGTGAAGAAGGCCACAATGCCATCCGGGACCACGGCGGACATCTCCAGCAGGAGGTTTCCGTAGTTCCGGATCACCGCTGTGAGGGGTCAGAGGTTGGACCCTGTCCTGGCCCCAACTCCTGGTTGGAGCACTCCAGTCTAATGCCCTGTCTGGAACTCGGGGCTCCCAAAACCCCTGCTGAGTCCACCTGTAAGGCTGTTCACAAGTATCTCCTTCCAGGCACGTGGGAGGGCCCTCCCCGCCACCTGCAGTGCTGTGTGACTTGCCACGGCCAACGGAACAAGCGCAGAAGTGGCCACATGTTACTTCCGGGTGGGTGTCTTTATGAGCCATGCACCTTGACCATGTCACCACGACCCCACCCATCACGTCACACTGCCTCAGTGTTATGGATTGAAATACGTCCCCCAAACATATGTGTTGTAAATTCCAACCTCTACGCCTGTAGTTATAATCCCATTTGGGAATGGGTTTTCTTTGTTATGCTGATAAGGCAGAATTAGTGTAGGCTGCGTCTTGAGTTAATCTCTTCTGAGATATGAAAGAGATTAAATAAGCAAAGGAGTAGTGGAGATGGGGGAAGATAGATGACAAGCTACACGGAGATCACCAATGAACCAGGAAACAGAAGCTGAAGAGACAAAGACCTTCCCCCAGAGCCGACAGAGAGAGAAAGCCTTCCCCTAAAGCTGGCGCCCTGAATTTGGACTTCTAGCCTCCTAAACTGTGAGAAAATAAATTTCTGTTTGTTAAAGCCACCCACTTGTGGTATTTCTGTTATAGCAGCACTAGATCACTAAGACACTCGGTGACGTGCCCCATGGTGGGAGATCCCCAGGTGAGGAAAAGTGAGGCAGTCTGCTCACCAACCATGCTGGACGTGTACCACGGGCAAGAAACGAACCTCTGTGTGTTATGCCACTGAGACTGGGTGGTGTTTTTACTGCAGCCTGACCTGGCCCATACTGACTGATACTCTCCCCTCTGGGAACCCATATAAACCACCCCCACAGGCAGTGTACCGATATCTTCCCGGGTCTCAAATTTGGAGCTGATGGCCACCTGGTCATTGCCACGGCCGATGATCTGGAATGAGCAAAAGAGACAAATCGTAAGTAAGCAAAACAGCGGCACCTGAGCCAGCGCGTGAGAGCCAGTCACCTGCCTGTGCCATTCACGCTTTACGTGGATACAAGCGCACTGAAGGAGCCCTCAGCTACCCTGTTATCGGCAATGTCCAGAGGAATGAACAGAGAAGGTGAGTCGCCTGCCCGAGGTCACACAGCATAAACAGCAGAGATGGAATTGAACTCGGGTCTGTCCCTGCCCCCAACCAGCAGGCTACACTCTAGCCGACCCCAGGCTCCAGGCCAGTGGGTTCCAGAAGACTCCTTCTCACCACAACAGCCTCTGTGCACCACCACAGGCAACTGTCACAGGACCATGATGCAATGCGTGATTATCACCAATCCCCAAACCCTTAAGCCACCACCCGTCTGTCAGTTTGTCATACTGTGGCAGCCTGCGTGTTGTTACGATGCTGGAAGCTGTGCCACCAGTATTTCAAATACCAGCAGAGTCACCCATGGTGGACAGGTATGAGTAGAGCTTCCAGATTAAGACAGACTAGGAAGAAAGGCCTGGTGATCTACTTCTCAAAATTAGCCAATGAAAACCCTATGGATCACAACAGAATACTGTTCAATGTAGTGCTGGATGTCATCAGGAAAAGATCCATTGCTAGAAAAGAACATCATGTTTGGTAAAGTAGAAGGTCGGTGAAAACGAGGGAAACCCTCCTTGAGATGTACTGCCACATGGCCGCCCAGTGGGCTCAAACATGCCAACGACTGTAAAGATGGCATAGGACTGGGCAGCACTTCATTCTGTCGTACACGGGGTGCCCCTGAGCCAGAGCTGACTCGACAGCAACTAACAACAAGCTTTTTAAGGGCAATTCCAAAAGCCAAAAAGCTCTAAAAACTCCAAATGCTGTTTTTAAGTTTGGTGCAAACTCGTTTAGTAGCATAAAAGCCTGCCCTGCCCTGCCCTGCCGTGAGTCTACCTGGAGTCTTCACTTACCCTCGCTCAGCGTGACTCTTCAAAATGCTTTGCAGCTGAGACGTGAGTTTGACTGGAGGGAGTGGCCCAGACCCACTGGGGGTTATGTGACACACGACCTTCACCTTGCTTTTCAAGTACGGGAAATTCTCAATTCAAAATATACCTGGCCCAACGGCTTTGGACAAGGGATTGAGGGCCTGGTTATGATGCCCATTGTACAGAGGAGGAGACCGAGGCAGAGAAGAAGCGTCTCTTATCGAGGTCACAGCCAGACGATGAAATAGGCAAAGCCAAGTTAACCAGGACATTGACACTAAGTCCCTACCTTATGCCAGGCCCCGGGCTACACAGAGGTTTCAAACCTAAATTTTTCCTAAGGGTCCTGGAAGATCGGGAAGATTCCCATTTTATAGATGAGAAAACTGAGGCTTGGGGAGTCATGCTCACAGAGAGAAGCAGAATCAAGCCCAGGTCTGTCTGAATTGCAAATCCATGGCCTCACCAGTGGAGGAGGTGGCGGGAGGAAAAGTGGCCCCTGGCTCCCCTCTCCCTCCCTCCGCCCCTCCCCCACTCACCATGGGGCAGAGGCAGACCCTGGCCAGAGTCATGGTGAAGGTTGCCATGGTGATGGGGTGGAAGTCCAGAATCTTGGGGTAGATGTCCAGCGGGGACAGCGTCTGGGGTGGGGCACAGTGGGAGGGGTCTCAGCAGGACTGGTGGGGACATGGCACAGCCGGGTAGAGGGCTGGAAGTGGGAAGGAGGGGGCCTCACCCCGGATGTGATGATAACAGACTGGAAGCGCTCAAATACGGGCTTGATGGCCAGCGAGGCGTCCATGCAGCTGCGGGGAACAGCCACGGGCAGGCAGTGAGGGCCGGGCGGGCAGGCCGGAGCCCTGTGGGCATTCCCAAGCCCCACTCACCGGGGTCAGCTCTCACCTGAAGTGCAGGACGGGGTTGGCAATGGTCGGGGTCCTGTCGTCAAAGGGTTCAATGATGATGGTGAAACCTAGGGGGCAGGGAGAGGCCGTGAGACATCTATGCTCCAGGTGTAACTGCACCCCGCGTGTCCAGCCCCCACCATGTGTCCAGCCCCCACCATATGTCCACCCACCGCCCATCCCCGTTAGTCAATGGGACCAGGCACCAGCCACTCGAGCCAGAAATCCAGGCATCTGACTCCAGACACTCCCCAACCTGGCTGCCTCTCCCGAGGGCTGACATCTGGCTGATGCTCATGGGGGGTCCCCAGGCAGAAAGCACGCAGGTTCATTCCGCAGATGCCCCCAGGGCTGCAAGGGGCCAAAGCCTTCTGCCGTGACCTTTCTACCAGCAAGCCAGCTGGCAGCTCCAAAATGTACCTGCAATGTGACCACCCCTCCCCACCTCCACGGCCCCCACCCCAGTGTACCCACCATCCCCTCCCACCCCTGCTCCCCAACATCTGCTTCCCAGATGGTGGCCCAAGGGGTCCTGTAAGTCCTGAGTCAGGCCACATGCCTGCCTGCTCAGCACCCTCCCGCGGCCCCCACACTCCTCTGTGGTCTGGAAATGCCTGTAAGACCTGGCTATGCCGACCCCATTTCCCCCTTGCTCACTGCTTTCTGCCTGACCTTCAAAACCTGCGGGGCCCACTCCCACCCCAGGGCCTTTGCACTTGCTGGTCTCAATGCCAGGAAAGCTTCCCAAGGCGGATCTGTGTGGCCACTTGGGACATGGCTCAAATGTCACCTCCTCAAAGGCCTCCCCAAGCCACCCCGTCTGTTGCAGGTGCCCATGTCAGGGATGCTTAGTCATGACATTTGTTTTTCACTTGCTGACACCATCTGCCCTAGTTACTAGTTTGCGACTTTGCTGCTTATCTTTTCTTCTGGAATCTAAGTCCCAGGCAGACAGGAATAGGGTCTTTCTTAACTTCTGCTGCTTTCCCAGTGCTGGGCCTGGCCCATTTGTTGAACCAATAAATGAACGAATGAATCCCCATATTCACTTCACTTAGTTAAAAGAAAAAAAAAAAAAAAATCATCAAGTTCTCTGTGCCCAGCCCTGTGCTGAGAGAAGCTGAGGACACAGTGGTGACCAAGATAGCCCCAGCCCTGCTGCCCTCCCGGCTAACAGTCCAGTGGTGGAGACAGCCTTGTCCCCAAACAGTGACGACACAGAGTGGGTGGGGCTGGGCTGGGGAGCCCAGAAGAGCGGGCCTGGAACCAGGGAGGGCTTCCTGGAGGAGGTGACATTGCAACTGAACTGAGAACTGAAAGGTGTAGGGAGGCAGCCGGAGGTAAGGAAGACCGGGAAGAATGTTCCAGTTAAAAGAATGCGAGGTTATTTGTGGAGATAAAATGGGAAGAGAGGAGAGAGACAAAGCCAGAGAGGGATGATGGGGCAGGACAGACAGATGGACACAGAAGGCCCAGCAGGACCTGCTGCTGATAGGCCCTGGGGAGTGGAGGACAGAGTCTCCATCCTCCCGCTAAGGCCACCCAGCCATGGGACATCACGCAGGCCTGACCTGGTTCCCTGGATAGAACGGTAATCCTGGGGGATCAGCCTGCACCCTCGGCCAGCTTAAAGCTGAGGAAGGGTGGGAATGCTGGCCGGTGAAGCCCCTGGATAACATCCCTGGACACCTGAGCATCATCCTCACCGTCCCCTCCACAACCGACACCCAGGCACACTACCCCAGCCTCTCGCCCCCCAATCACTCTCCATACTAGCCCCTTCTGCCCCCACGGCCTGCCCTGGCCCAGGCCCCTCCTCTCCTGCTTAGGTCCTGGCCAAAAGAGTCTTTCTATGGCACAAACCTGACCCTGACCCACCCTTGGTCAGAACCTGCCAAGGCTCCCCAGGGCCCTTGAGAGCAGAACAACCAACTCCTTACCATGTGGTTATGGATTCAATTGTGTCCCCTGGGCCCAAAAGGTATGTTGAAGTCCTAACCCCTGATATATGTGAACGTGACCTTGTTTGGAAATAGGGTCCTTGCAGATGTAATCAAATTAAGATGAGGTCATATCGCCGGATGAGACTGGAGGACTCCCCAAGACTATCACCCTGAGATACTCTTTAAACCCTGAACTGAAACTAACCCCTGAGGTCACCTGGTAGCTAAACAACAGATTGGCTCACAAAATAAAGAATATCACCTGTTAGTATCGTGCTTCTTTAAAAATCATCTATATGAGACCAAACAGTTCACAATTACTTTAAAACAAAGATGAGAAGTTAAGGGAACAGGGAAACTAGATTAATGGAAATGGAACAACCAGAATGGAAATAATGAGAAATGTTCACGCATTGTGAAGAATGTGACCAATGCCCCTGAACGACTGCGTAGAAATTGTTGAATGGGAAACTAAACTGCTGTGTAAATCTTCACCAAAAACACAAAACCATTTTAAAAAAAGATGAGGTCATACTGGATTAAAACCAACCAGTTGCCATAGACGTGATTCTGACTCACGGTAATGCAATGTGTGTCAGAGTAGAACTGCTCCATAGGGTTTCAATGGCTGATTTTTTGAAAGTAGACTGTCAGGCCTTTCTTCCGAGGCACCATGGGGTGGACTCAAACTTCCAACCTTTTGGTTAGCAGCTGAGCACATTAACCATCTGTATCCCCCAGGGACTCTCATACTGGATTATGGTGGCCCTGAATCCAATGGCTGGTGTCTTTATAAAGAGAGAGAGATACGGAGACACACAGATGCACACAGAGGGAAGACAAAGGCAGAGACTGGAGTGATGCAGCTACAAGCCAAGGAATGCCAAGGATTGCCGGCAACCACCAGAAACTAAGAAGAGGTTGAAGGAACCTCCCTTAGAGGCTTCGGAGGGAGCATGGCCCTACTGCCACCTTGATTTCAGACTTCCAGCTTCCAGAAGTCTGTGAGAGAATTAATTTCTGTTGTTGTAAGCCACCCAGTTTGTGGAGGCAGCCACGGGACACTAATACACAAGCCGGCAGTGTGAGCTGACCCCACAGAACTTCTCCAGCCTCATCTCACACCTCGGCCCCATTCTTCTCCACTCCACAGCCAGAGGGAGCCTTGGAAAATACAAAGCAGAGCATGAAGCTCGCTCACTCAAGAACTGTCTATGGCTCCCCACTGCCCTCCAAATAGAGCCCAAACTCCAAGCTCAGCCTTACAAGGCCCTGCAGGGGCAAGCCTCTGCTGACGACCCTCTAGACTCTGTGGGAACTTCACTTCCAGCTGCCAGAAGGCCCAGCAGAGGCAGGGGTCGAGAGGGGAGCTTACCCTTAGCATAGGTGCTGACGAGGGTGGCGAAGTTAGCAAGGAGAGTGAGGGGGGAGAAGTCGGCCAGGTCAGCGATCTCCAAGGTGTGCAGGAGGGATCGGAGGCGTTCAGCGCAGAACCTGGTGGGGAGGCAAGATGGGGTTGGGTGGGGGGCGGTGGAGGGAAGGTGTGAACAGGACCAGCAGCCCCCTCCTCCACTCTCAGCATGCGTGGGCATGTGTCTATCTCCCCAGGTAACTGGGTGCTCCGTGAGGGCAGGAACTGATCTGTTCCAGTCACATCTGTCCCCACATTGTAGAAGTATGCCTCACACAGAACAACAATCCCCCTCCCCCCAGGGCCACCTGGTCATGCAATCTCATAGCCACATTCCCAGTCAAAAGCACCACACACGTGAGGTTTCACAGAGACCCACAACCACTCCTAGAATCCCAGTCACAACATCTACCCTGGGGGATGCGTACACTGTCAGGGTCTCGGAGGTTCACAAGGGAACAAAGCCACGCAACTGCGCAGCATGCAGAGGAACTGTGGCGGCCAGCACACAAGGCCACACGGCCACAAACACCACAGTCGGGCCTGAGGCCCTCACACCTCGGGGGCAGGTCACTGAGCAGGGGGACCTGACTGTGGAGCTGAGCGGATAGTCAGTGTTTAAAGCCTGCCCTCTACACTTCATTTCTTCGAGCCTGTCTTCTGTTTTCCCTACCCCACAGGCAGGGCCAGGAACCCCCTCTGGGTTCCTCCAGGTCCCCTGGGCTCTCCTGTCCCAGCTCTGTCCACTCTGGGTTGTCACTGTTGGGGGATGAGTCTGTCTCCTGCACGGGCAGGGCCAGGGCTGTCATGGTCATGACTGTATCCCCAGCACTGCCCTTAACTGGGCTAGACATCAAGTAGGTGCTCAAGGGCTGTGTATTCATGAATAACTGAGAGAAAGAAAGGATGGACGCCCTCGGTCTGCTGGCTGCTCACCCCTTTGTTGCCCCTCACAGGCCCCCTCCTCCAGAAAGCCTGCCCTGACCCCCATCTCATAATGATTTCATGTCTCTTCCCTCTATTGATACTCATGAGTTTGTTGGGGGTGAGACTAACTCTCTCATACCCACTGCACCCCCTCCTCTAGGAAGCCCTCCCTGACCTTCAGGCTAGGTCAGGCGCCCCCGTCTTGGTTCCCCCATGCCAGCCATGCCCACACTGAGTCTTCCCTATTTGGGGACAGCTCTGTCTCCCCTGTTGGACTGGGAGACTCAAGAGGGTAGGGCAGGGGCTGTCTCGGTCACTGCTGGGTCCCCAGCACAGAGGTGTTCAGGGAGCGTGTGTGGAATGACTGAGAGCATCTCTTTGCCCTCATGAGTCCCCGAGCCACTGGAGACCCAGGTGAACTCACACCGAAGGCTCTTCACCCCATCGGGGCAGAGCAGCCAGGGGCTTCGAGTCACAACCACCCTGCTCAGTGCTGTGTGGCCCCAGCTAGTGACTTCCCCTCTCTGGCCTCAGCTTCCTCATCTGCAGCATGGGGCCACCGTACTGAGGAGTCAGTGAGGCACAAAACGGAAAGTGCTGGGCCCAGTGACCGGCTCATCACTAGTGCTCAAGACAGGGTAGTCTGTCTTGTTGCTCCCTCATTTTACCACAGAACTCATTAAGAAAAGATGATGACCCCAACCCAACCCATTTTATGGAGGTAAAAACTGAGGTTCAGAGAAGAACAGTGGCTTATCCAAAACAGCAAAGGAAAAGTATAGGCACCCCCTAATCCATTCCTGGCCTGCTCTGTGCCCCGGGGGTGACTTTTACAGCCAGCGCCACAAGGATTCCCCTGCGCACAAGCTTCAAGAAAGAGGGGTTTTTGCCAATGAGAGGCCCTGGCAGGAGGAAAGAGGGGTCTGCAGCATTTCCTCCAGTTCAGGCCCTGCTGGGCCCTGGGGTTCTGCTCCCAGCTCCTGTTGGGAGCCCCTCTCCAGGGCCAGCCCTGCTGACTCTCAGGAACTCTGCTCCCTCCCCCTGCCCCTGTGGCCGGGGGTGGGGGGCAACAACTTCTGCGAGATCCCAGGGGCCTCAAAATGCCTGTGGGCTACTGTACCCTGCCTGTCCCTCTGTAAGTGTTATTGTTGGGTGCCATCAAGTTGATTCTAACTCATAGGGACCCCATGTGACAGAGCAGAACTGCCCCATTGAGTTTTCTAGGCTGTAACCTTTATGAAAGCAGATGGTCAGGTTTTTCCCTGCCGAAGAGCTGCTGAGTAGGTTCGAACTGCCAACCTTTCAGTTAGCAGGCGAACATTTAACTGTTTACACCTCCAGGGCTCCTCCTCTATAAGTCCAGAAACCAAACCAAACCCTAGTAAGACTTACATCATTCCTTCAGCATTTATCTACCGATCACCTACTGTTTGCCAGGCATTGTAATTGAACTTGCTGTTGTTAGGTGCCATTGAGTCGATTCCAACCCACAGTGACCCTACAGGACAGAGTAGAACCGCCCCATAGGGTTTCCAAGGCTGTAATCTTTATGCGAGCAGAATGCCACATCTTTCTCCCACGGAGCGGCTGGTGGGTTCCAACCGCCGACCTTTCGCTTAGCAGCTGAACGCTTTAACCACCGTGCCACCAGGGCTCCTCCTCTGTAAACAGTCTCTCCATTAAACTCCCTGCAGAGGAATTCTTGGCTAGAGCCGTGTATCGCCTGCTAAGTCCCTGCCTCACACGGAGACCCAGGACCACTTCTCACCTGCCCATGCACCCGTCCCAGGCAGACCCGCCAGGGTCCCACGTGCCTCTGTGGACACAAGGGGACCCCAGTCCAAGGACGTGAAGGACAAGTCAGCCGGCAGAGCCCCGATGCCCCGGCCACCCAGCCGCACCTGAGGGGCTTCCGCTGGATGCACACGCGCTGGGCCAGGCCGCTCAGGAAGGCGGGGGGGCTCTCCTGCACCACGTGCTGCACGCGCAGCCTCCACTTCACATACTCCAGCAGGCGCCGCAGGAAGGCCAGGAAGTGCTCGGCCGTGCGGATGGAGCCGGGCACCGCCTCTGCGGGGGAGACGACGGGGTCAGCAGCCACGGGGGTGCGGGGGGGCAGGCAGCGGGTGGACGGCAGGGCGCGGATGGGCTCACCCTGCAGCACCTCGTCGGGCAGCACGGGGTTGGCCAGGTGGGCGTCCGTCTCCCGGGCGGCACTGGCCTCGCGTAGCCCCTCCACCAGGCGCCGGTACTCCTCACGCAGGCGCTGCTCATCCGTCTCCTTGATCCTATGGGAGGCGGGGTGTGGGTAGAGGGGCAGGACGCTGGGGTGGGGGCTGGGAGAGGCCGGGCGGCAGGGACAGGACCAGGTGGTTTCCCCACCTGAGCACCATCTTCTGCAGCGTCTCCAGGTTGCCATGGCAGCGGTCGAGCATCCGGCGGGTGATGTTGACGCTCATGGAGTCGATGCAGACGTTGTCTGGGAGGCGGGGAGAGGGCAGGGCTGGTCAGGCCACGCCGGCTGGCAGCAGGCTGAGGGGTTGGGACCGCCTGCCCACCAGTGCCCCCCTCACCAATGTTGTGGGCCTCGTCGAAGACCACGACGGCCTTGCGGGCCAGCTCCTTGGACACCAGGTCAGCAATCTTGGGGTCCAGGAGATAGTGGTAGCTGTAAACCACCACATTGGCGTGCAGGATCTGGAGGTGAGGCGATGGGGTTACCCCAGCCAACCTGCCAGCGGTCACCCTGGCCCTGCCTTCCCTCCCCTCCACCACCCCACCGTGTGACTCCCTCACAAGCAGAGGCGAGGCAAGGACAGGCAGACAGACAGGGAAGTAAGAGAGAAGGAGAGAGAGAGTGAGAAGGAGGGAGGTAGACGAGCAGAGAGGAGAGGAGGCCGGCAGACACAAGCAGACAGACAGACCCGTGTACAGGCAGACAAATAGACACAGGCAGGCATGCAGACACAAGTATACAGACAGACACATTCACAGACAGACAGACAGACAAGCAGACATAGGCATGCACCAACAAGGCGACATAGGTAGACAGACACATGTGCAGACAGACAGACATAGGCAGACAGAGACAGGCAGAGATAAGAGACGGGCAGGCAGCCCTTCCCCCTCCCCCCACCCGCCCCCAGCAGCCTTCTCACCGAGTAGCGGGCGAGGAAGTAGGGGCACCAGCCCTGGCGCCGCCCCAGGGCCTTCAGGTCGTCCAGGTTGTAGATGCCAGCAGAGAGGGGCACCTGGCGCCCATGGGCGTCAAATTCCTGGGACAGGGCGAGAGGGCCCGGGGTCAGGGAGGCTGGCATCCTGGGCTGTCCTGGCCCTCACCCCGCTGCCCTGTCCCCCGGGCACCTCGTAGAAGCGGCAGTGGGGCAGGCTGGAGTCCTGTTGGTGCTGCGCCCGCACATACGAGGCCGTGAGGCTGTGGCATCTCCCATCCACGTCCTTCCCAAAGCGCAGGTGCGCCACCTGTTTAATGAACAGTTATTCAAGGACAATTACACAGAGAGGTGAGAATGTGGAAGTAACTGAAAAATTAAAACTAAAGGTTAAATTATGATGTTATTCTTACTTCAATGATACTCTAATACAACGTCCTGAAATTGATACCCCGTTAGACTTTTCAATGAGTTGCAATAAAAAAAATTAAAAGTATATGACTCGCTAAAGCAAAGATGAGAAGATAAGGGGGCAGGGAAACTAGAGCACTGGAAACGGAACAACCAGAATGCAATTAAAGAGAATGTTGACATGCTGTGAAAAATTAACTAATGTCACTGAACAATTTGTGTGGAAATTGTTAAATGGGAGCTTAACTTGCTGTGTAAACTTGCACCGAAAACACGATAAAATATTATTTAAAAAAGAAAAAAAGCACATGGCTAATAAGTTTCAGAGCCAGGAAACCAGACTTGGTGGACTCCAGGAGCTGCCGTTTCAATCTCTCCTCGGCTGGGGAGAAGGCTCCCTGAAGGAGGTGTCCCTGCCTGGGCCATGCGCGACGAGTCGGAATTTGACAAGTGAGAAAGGGATTATGTGCAAGGCCGCACGTACCTCCCCTGGTCTGGGGACCTAGGGCTCTTGGGCGGTAGGAGGAATCTTTCCTAACACCGGGGCTTATGGGCAAGGTCAGGAATGGGTGCTCACCTCGGGGTGAATACACAGGTTCTTGCGGGAACTCAGAGCCAGCCCCAAGAACGGCAGCTTCTCGCACTCCTGCTTCTCGTAGAAGTTTAGCAACTTGCGCAGCTCTTCAATCACCTGCTCCAGTGGGGAGAACGTGGCTTTATAGAAGCATGAACCTCTGCCCAGCCCCCTCCTCAACCTCCAAACACCCCCGCGAGGCTGGTGAGGGTGACCACCAGGGGGACAATGAGGCACCCAGGACGGGCAGGATGGAGCACTGGGATTACCCCCCGTGATGGTTAATTTTATGTGTCAACTTGGCTTGGCCATGGTTCCCTGTTGTTGGCAAACACCAGTCTAGCTGCTGTCATGGAATAGTTCCATGTGATTAGATCCGTGGGCCTTGGGTAGAGCAGACGACCTTCTATAATGTAATCTAATGAAACATAATGTATGTAATGTACTATAATTAAAACCAGTACCAGTTGCTATCCAGTCAGTTCTGACTCATGGCAACCCCATATGTGTCAGAGTAGAACGGGGCTCCATAGGATTTTCAATGGCTGATTTTTCAGAAGCAGATTGCCAGGTCTCTCTTCTGAGGTGCCTCTGGGTTGACTTGAAACACTAGCCTTTCAGTTAGCAGCTGAGTGGGTTAACCATTCGCACCACCCATGGACTCCTAATGTAATGTAATGACCTTCCATAATGTAATCTAATGAGATGTAATACTGTTGTTGGTAGGTGCCATTGAGTCAGTTCCCACTCACAGCAACCCTATATACAACAGAACAAAATGCTGCCCAGACCTGCACCATCCTCACAATCATTGCTATGTTTGAATCCATTGTTGCAGCCACTGTGTCAATCCATCTCATTGAGGGTCTTCCTCTTTTTCGCTGACCCTCTGCTTATCAAGCATGATGTCCTTCTCCAGGGACTGGTCCCTCCTGATAACATGTCCAAAGTAAGTGAAACAAAGTCTCGCTATCCTTGCTTCTAAGGAGCATTCTGGCTGTACTTCTTCCAAAACAGACTTGTTCATTCTTCTGGAAGTCCATGGTATAGCCAATATTCTTTGCCACCACCATAACTCAAACGCATCAATTCTTTTTAGTCTTCTTTATTCACTGTCCAGACTTCGCATGCATATGAGGCAATTGAAGATACCATGGCTTGGGTCAGGCATGCTTTAATCCTCAAAGTAACATCTTTGCTTCATAACACTTTAAAATATATGTAATGTAACTGAAACCAGTATCATTTGCTGTCCAGCTGATTCTGACTTATGGCGACCCCACATGTATCAGGGTAGAACTCTGCTCCATAGGGTTTTCAATGGCTGATTTTTCAGATGTAGATCACCAGGTCTTTCTTCTGAGGTGCCTCTGGGTGGACTTGAACCTCTAACTTTTTGGTTAGCAGCCAACCATGTTAATCATTTGCACCACCCAGGGATTTCTAATGTAATATAATGACCTTCCATAATATAATCTAATAAAATATAATCAATCAATCAATTGAGGTCATATCAGCATAAGGTGGAGCTGAAATCTAATCACCTCTGAGTTATACAAAGACCGGAATAGACACAGCAACCAGGCACACATGCATGCACACATGCACGCTTACACAGGGGAAGATAGATGGCATGTGAGAATCACCTACAAGTAAAGGAACACCAAGAATAGCTAGTAGACAACAGAACTACAGAAGAGGCTCATGGAAAGAATCAACATGGCCGAGACCCTGATTTGGACTTTTCACCTCCCGAACTGTGAGAAAATAAATGTCTGTTCTTTAAAGACACCTACTTGTGGGGTTTGTGTTACAGCAGTGCTAGGAAACTAAGACACCCCAGCTTACCTTCTCAATCTCGGGCACTGTCCTCGAGCAATAGATGAGTTTGGTCACCTCCAGCGGGTATGCCTGCCAATGACAAGCAGACTCAGCATCCACCCAGTCTCTCCCCACTACCCCCACCATTGGCTCAGAGGGTTACTTACCCTCTGGTATGCCATGATCAGAGCCAACAGCGACACTGTCTTCCCAGTGCCCGAGGGCATCTCCAGGACTCCATGACCCTATGTGTTGGGGGTGGAGGGACAGGATACAGGCTCTCAGAACTTTGGGGACACAAACTGTAGGGATGCCACCCCCCTCCCTCCAAGAAAGCTACCATCAACACAGCAGTTAATAGTTTGGAACCCAAGGCAGGGGGCAGGGGAGGTTGAATCCCACTTCTGCCACCTCTTTACTGGGTGGTTTTAGGCAAGTGCCTTCACCTCTCTGGACCTCAGTATCCTCATCTCTAAAATGGGTCTAAAAAGAAGGCCTTCCTCATAGCATGGCTGTGAGGATTAATGAGAAATTGTGAGCTGATGATTTAGCACAGTACCTAATATATAGCGAGCACACTTTTTCCTTCGACTTAGCAAACACTTCCACAGCACCTACTTGGTGCCTGGCACTGCTGTGTCTCATATCACCGACTCACAGCGACCCTACATACAACAGAACGAAAACACTGCCTGATCGTGCACCATTCTCACAATCGTTGCTATGCTTGAGTTCATAAATATTTGGTGCTATTATTAACTGGAAGCCCTGGGGGCACGGTGGTTAAGAGCTCAGGCTGCTAACCAAAAGGTCTGCAGTTATAATCCACCAGCCGCTCCTTGGAAACCCTATGGGACAGTTCTACTCTGTCTATAGGGTCGCTATGAGTTGGAATCGACGGCAACGAGTATCATTAACTATTATTATTTTAGTTGGCAAGTGGCTTTGGAGTTCTGGATTCCCAAGGACCTCAGGTTTCTAAAATCCTGGAGTCTGGGCGATCTAGACGTCCTCCAATCTGTCTCAAACCCATGCGTGTCAGCCCCACCTGTCAAGCAGGCAGCGGCCGCCGGGCCCTCTCACCTTGGCGTCCAGCGTGCGTTTGAGCTCCAGCATGTAGGAGAACTGCTCCGGGTAGATGTAGTCGTAGGGGAAGTAGACTAGCAGCCCGTCCACGTTGAGCCTAGCGGTGGGGGCTGCTAGGTCAGTGCCCTGCTCCCCAGACTCCCCTCCAGCCCCCACTCTCTCCGGTCGTTCGGCCTAGGGCAGTTACCTGCCGGTCTCCCCGAGTATACCACCAGTTCCCAAGGAGCCTCCGGGTCTCCCGGCTGACCATCCCCGTTACCACCCCGCCGATCCCCGCGGTTATCCCATCCCACCTCTTCAGCCTCCCCTCGCCCTGCTGGAGACCCCACTGGTCCCCCCATCTTTCAGGCCCCTGTGCCCACTCTGGAGCCAGGGTCCCCGGCCCCCCTCTCACTTCATGGCGCCGTCCAAGGCGTGCGGCGGCGTCGATCCGCCTCCCTCATGAATATTCAGCGAGAGGCCGGGTCCGTGGGCTGTCCGCTCCACCTTTCTCACGATTCCATTGGCTGATTCCGCCAGTGACTCTACTAGGGTGGAGCCAGTAGGATTACTGCGCGCGTGCGCAAGGCGATGAGCAGGCGGACTCCGGCGAGATAGGCGGTGCCGGAGGCGTCGCTGAGGATCACCGAGGACGAAGAACAAAACAAGGAAGGAGGAGAGCCGAGAGAATCGATCCCATTCGTCAGGATTCGTTCTTCCAGCATCTGCCAAAGTGTCAGAGTAGAGAATAGAGACTAGGAGAAAATAACAGGGAAAATGGAGACTCCTTGGTGGTCTGCATGTTAGGAATGGCTTCACTGCATCAGACAAACGTACATTTATAAAGTGCCTGCTATGTCCTAGACTCCTGTGGAATAAATAACTCCACCCATTTATTGAGCACCTACTATTTGCCAGATACTGTCGCTATGAGTCGGAATCGACTCGATGGCAATGGGTTTGTTTGTTTTTTGTTTTTTTTTTTTGTTTGGTGCAAGCGTTTAGAGGAGTCCTGGTGACGCAGTGGTTAAACGCTCAGCTGCTAACCAAAAGGTCGGTGGTTCCAACTCACCAGCCACTCTGCAAGAGAAGGATGTGGCAATCTGCTTCCTTAAAGATTACAGCCTTGGAAACCCTATACGGCAGTTCTACTCTGTCCTACAGGGTTGCTATGGATTGGAATCGACTCGACGGCAACGGTTATGGGGTTATGAATTACCTGCGGACCTTGTTAAAATGCAGATTCTGATTGTTTAGGTGGGGATGGGCCTGAGATTCTGCATTTCTTATATACTCCCAGGAGGTGTCAGTCATCTGGTCTTCAGACTACGCTTTGAATTGTGAAGGTCTACACTTTCTCCTAGCACTCCCCAGTGGGATTGAGCCCCAGTTGTCTAAAACACTTTTTCATTAGCTTCCTTCTGGTCTCACTTATCCACTCCCTCTAAAAGCGGTCACCTCCCAAATAAACTGTTGTCGTTAGCTGCCGTTAAGTCGGCCCCCAACACATGGCAACCCCAGGTACAAAGGAACTAAACGCTGCCTGGTCCTGTGCCATCCCCATGATCAGTTGTGAATGGAACTGTTGTGATCCACAAGGTTTTCACTGACTGATTTTTTAATACCTATAATTTATTTTATTTTTGTTGTTGTTGTTGAGAATATACACAGCAGAACATACACAAATTCAACAATTTCTACAGGTACACTTCAGTGACATTGATTACATTTTTCAAGTTGTGCAGTCATTCTCAACCTCCTTTTCCGAGTTGTCTCTCCCCCAGTAACACAAACTCACTGCCCCCTAAGTTTCTGTATCTAATCTTTCAAGTTGCTGTTGTCAATTTGATCCTATATAGATAGAGCTTAAATGAGCACAATGCTCAAGGCAGACATTCTTTACTAGTTAAGCTAAACTATGGTCTAGGTTTTAAGAAGATGATGGGATATTTTCGTCTTAAGGTTTAAAGTTTATCTCAAGGCAATAGTTTCAGGGGTTCATCCAGCCTCCATGGCTCCAGGAAGCCTGGATTCCATGAGAATTAGAAATTCTGTTCTGCATTTTCCACCTTTTGATCAGGATTCTTCTGTAGAATCTGTGGTCAAAATGTTCAATAATAGTTACTGGGCACCATTCAGTTCTTCTGGTCTCATGGTAAAGGAGTCATTGGCTGATTTCTGGAAGTAGATTGTCAGACCTTTCTTCCTAGCCCATCTTAATTTGGAAGCTCTGCTGAAACCTGTTCAGTATCATAGCAACGTACAAGCCTCCACTGACAGCCTCCAGTGAGGTGGCTGCACATGAGGTACATTGGCAGGGCATTGAATCGAATTGTGTTTCCTGCATGGAAGGTGAGAATTCTACTACTGAATCACCAATGCTTCACCCCAATAAACTACTTGTTCTCAAAAAAAAAAAAAAAAAAAAAAAACAGGACTTTGCAGATGTGATGAAGTTAAGGATGCTGAGATGGGGAGATAATCCTGGATTATCCAGGTGGGCCTAAGCATAATCACAAGGGTCCTTACAGGAGGGAGATTCCACAACAGGACAGAGATAGAAGGCAATGTGACCACTGAAGCAAGATGGTACACTGACGGCTCTGAAGATGGAAGAAGGCGTCATGAGCCAAGGAATGCAAGGAATGAAATTCTGGAAGCTGGAAAGGGCAAGGAAACAGATTCTCCCTTAGAGACCCCGGAAGTAGCTCGGCTCTGCTGCCACCTTGATCTCCCGCCAGTGAGATTGATTTTGAACTTCTGGCCTCCAGAACCATAAGAGGATAAATGTGTGTTGTTTTAAACCACCGAGTTTGTGGTAACCACTCCTGCTTAGTTGCTTTCCATAATAGTGATCACCATCAGATATGATACCTATTTTGCTTCTTTTTTTTTTTTTTTGCTTGTCTGTCCCTTTCACTGACTGGTATGTTAGCTCTACAAGAGCAGGAACTTTTTTTTTAATTGTAAAAAATACATATAACACAACATTTGCCAATTCAATGTTTTATAAGTATACAATTTAGTGACGCCGATTACATTAATCATGTTGTGCAGCCATCACCAGTATCCATTGTCAAGTTTTCCATCACCATCAACAGACACTCAGTGCTTCCTAAACAATGACTCTGTCTTCCCCCCATATCCCGCTGCTGGTAACCACTAGTAAACTTTGGTTTCTATATTTGCCTATTCTAGGTAGCTCATATAAGTGAGATCATGCGATATTTGTCCCTTTGTGATTGACTAATTTCACTCAGCATGATGTTTTCAAAGCTCATCTATGTTGTGGTATGCATCAGGACTTCATTTCTCTTTCTGGCTGAGTAGTATTCCATTGCGTGTATGTACCACATTTTGTTTATCCGTTCATCTGATGGACATTTTGGTTATTTCCACCTTTTGGCTACTGTGAACAATGCTGCAATGAACCTTGGTGTACAGGTTTCTGTTTGCATTTCTGCCTTCACTTCTTCTAGGTATATACCTAGGATTGAGATTGCTGGTTCATATGGTAATTTTATGTTCAACTTTTTGCGGAACTGCCAAACTGTTTTCCACAGTAGCTGCACCACTTTACATTCCCACTAGCAATGGAGCTAAGGATTTTGAGACAGGGAGATAGATTATCCTGGATTATCTGGGCAGGCCCAATGTAATCACAAAGGTCTTTATAAGGAAAAGAGGGAGACAAGAGAATCAGAGAAGGAGATGTGACGACGGAAGCAGAGGTTGGAGTGATGCAATTGCTGGCTTTGGAGATGAAAGGGGGAAAGGAAGTAAGGAATGCAGGTAACTTCTAGAAGCCGGAAAACGCAAGGGAAAAGATTCACCCTTAGCATCTACAGAAAGGAACACAGCTTTGCTGACAACTTTGGTTTTAGCTCAGTGAGATCCATTTCAGACTTCTGACCTCTAGAACTGTAAGGTAATAAAGCTGTATTGTTTAAGCCGCCAAGATTGTGGTAACTTGTTACCATAGCTACAGGAAACTAAAATACATCCGTTGTATAAGCAATGGATCAGACTAGAGTAAACATACAGAATAAGAGAAACCCAGAAGAAACAGACATAATATAGGAAACAGAAGAAAGCTATGAAACAAAAACATCTTTAATTAAAATGCTTTTTAAAAATGCTTAGCAAGTTAAAAGAAGAAATTGCATCAATAAAACAAGAACTGGATGTTATGAAAAATGAATAATGAAAGAACAAGAAAAAGTTGATGGGAATTAAAAAATAATAGCTTAAAGGTAAATTCTAATAGAAGGATTGGAAGATAAAGTCACGTAAATTTCCTAGATAATAGGGAATGATTGACAAAGGGATGGAAAATAGCAGTGAAAAGATAAGAAAATTAGAGGATCAAAACAGGAGTTCCAACATTCATATAATAGGAATTCTAATAAAAAAGAACAAGAAATCAAACTTTCTGGAGTCATGGAGGTTGGATGAACACTTGAAACTGCCCTCAGATAAGCTTTAAACCTCAAAACAAAAATATCCTGTCATCTTCTTAAAACCAAGTAGTTTAGCTTACCTAGTAAAGAATGTCTTTCTTGAGCATTGTACTCGTTTAAGATCTGTCTATATGGGATCAACTTGACAACAGCAACTCAAAAAAATAGATAGGAAACTTAAGGGGCAGTGAGATTATGTTAAGGGGGGAGGGACAACTCCGAAAAGGAGGTTGAGAATGGTTGCCCAACTTGAAAAATGTAACCAATGTCACTGAGATGTACATGTAGAAATTGTTGAATTTGTGTTTGTTCTCCTGTGTATATTCTCAACAACAACAAAAATAAAATAAATTATTAGTAAATAAATAAAAGTTAAAAAGAAAAAAACATGAAAATGAAGAGGAAATAATTTACACAGAAATAAACAAGAAAATTCCCCAGAGCCAGAGGACATGAGTCTCCAGATTGAAAAAACAGACTAAGGGTCAGGGTGATTAATGAATAAAGACTACACCAAGGCATAACACCATGAAATTTCAGAACTAGAGAAAGAGAGACGACCCCAAAAGCTTCCAGAAAAAGAATAGATCAAATACAAGTTCAAAGGAGAGGAGAATAGAAAAATTTCTGAGGGAAAAGTGACAGATCTCCCTTGTTATCCAAACTTGTATTCCAACTCAGAAACCAAATAGATTTGAATCAAAGGAATACTTTCAAATTTTCCACTTAGAATTTTATATCTAGCCAAACAATAATAAAGTGTGAGGGTACAATGAAGATAAATTTAGTTGTGCAAAAACTCAAAAATGCTTACTTCCCCTTCACCCTTTTAAGGGAATGACTGGAGGACGTGCTCCAGCAAAACAAGGAGTCAACCAAGAAAGACAATGAAATGGGATCCAGGAAACAGGATTCAATTTACGGAAGTCCTAGAATGGGTTAGAGTAAGCCTCCAAACACCAACCAAACCCGTTGCCATCGAGTCAGTTCCACCTCACAGCGACCCTATAGGACAGAGCAGAACTGCCCCAGTAAGGTTTCCAAGGAGCAGCTGGTGGATTCGAACTGCCTATCTTTTGATTAGCAGCGGAACTTTCAATCACTGCACCACCAGGGCTCCAGAGTAAGCCTAGAGAGCAGCTAATTCAGATTCAAGCAGGATAGAGGGAGGGCTTCAAGAGGAAGGAAAAAAAATTGAAATGTATTGTTAAGAGTATGACAGATCCTAAACATTTGAAAAGTATTAAGAATAAGAAAAAAAAAACCAAACCCGTTGAGGTCATGTCAATTCTGACTCATAGTGACCCTATAGCACAGAATGGAACAGCCTCATAGGGTTTCCAAGAAGCGGCTGGTGGACTTGAACTGCCTACCTTTATGGTTAGCAGTGGTAGCTCACTGAAGCTCTTAACCACTGCACCACCAGGGCTCCATGCCAAGAACAGTTGCATATAAAATTAAGAAGTGACAAACGTAATTATTAATTCTAGAAAGCACAAAAGTTTGTATAAAATTCTAGTACACTACTTGACTCTGCAGAGAAAGATATTTATATTATCTTAACTTTTAACTTTATTGATTGAAACAAAAATTATGATTTTGGGGGGTGGGGAGGGAGAGTGGAGCCAGCATAATAGAGCTAAAGTCTCATCTACTGTACTAGGAAGTGCGTAAAGAATGTCTAAAATTGATAAATCCATAAATAGCAATGTCATCATATTACTTAGAAACATGGAAGCAAACACGAGAAGAAACAGGCTTAAGCAGTTGAAAGAGATGGCCTCTGGGGAGCAGATCGGGGAGCAGGGATGGATGGCACTATACTTTTTTTTTTTTTTACTATTTTTCCATTTTCCATTTTTTTTTTTTAGTATTTTTCATTTATATTCATGAAAATGAATTGACGGCTATAGGAGTCAGAACCCTTATGTGGTGTTGGTGGTGGGGTGTATTGACAGGGAATGGGCGCAATGGTACTTCCGGATTCTGGAAATGTTCTCATTCAGCACTATCCAATAGAACTTTCTAGAAGGATGGAAATGTTCTCTATCTGCACTGCCCAACCACAGTAGCCACATGTGGTTACTGAGCACTTGAAACATGACTGACTAGTGGACTGAGGAATTGATTTTTTTAATTTAATTTTAATTAATTTAAATTTAAATAGCCACACGAGACTGGTGGCTATCGTATCGGACATCACAAGTCTAGACAATTACAATGCTGTAGCTTTATGATTTGGCAAAAAAACACAAAAGAGATGCATGCTTGTGATTTATCAAAAGCAGTCAAAGAAAGGTTTATGAAATAGAAGATAAAAGTAGGGCAGAAGCAAAGGAAAAATCACTGTGCAGGGCCCCACCCTCAGCAAGTTCCCATGGATTTCCTGTAGATAAAGCCCTGCTGAAGATGAGCTCACAATTCATCATTTCAAAACACACGAGGAAACAATCCACCACGAGTGAGCATCAGCAGACCCAACAAACCGTAGGATTAGATACCTCTAAATTTCAGACAGAATTATCAGACATATACTATAAAATAACTATGCTTTAAAAAATGCTTGGAGACATAAAAAAAGAATCCAAAGCATGAAAAAAGATCACGAC